>NC_139219.1:292591400-292821400 GCF_055691185.1 Crinia signifera | reverse complement strand
TACAGTGGCGTAGCTTCAGGGGTCGCAGCGGTCGCAGATGCGACCGGGCCCCTGAGCCAGGGGGCCCAACCCCCGCCACTGACCTGGAATAGGGATGCGAACGCACCCTTTCCCAGTGCTGCAGCTGCTTTGAGGGCCCGCGTGCGTCGCGCTGACGTCACGCGGCAAGGGCTCCCTCCCCTTACTATTGGCTGCCTGCGGCTGGGGACGGGACACGGTGGCCGTATCTGAGCTGTGATTGGCTGCAGCGGCAGCCAATCACAGCTCAGATACGGCCAACGTGTCCCGTCCCCAGCCGCAGGCAGCCAATAGGAAGGGGAGCCCTTGCCGCGTGACGTCAGTGCGACGCACGCGGGCTCCAACCTCCCCCTCCCTCTCCCACCGCGCCATCACACAGCAGCACGTGTAGGCTGTGCCAGCAGGAGTCGCGCTGACCTGTCCTGTCCTGAACTGAAGCAGGACCGCCCGACGCCCTCTCACAGGTTCTCTGCAGATTCTGCAGACTTTTGTTTAGGATTTGGGGGGATGAACCTTAAGCTCGGGACGCAGCCCGGCAGCTGTTTGCAGGGTAATGGTGGGGAGGTGTAGCTGTGATTTAACAGGGGGCTGCTTTGGACAGGGCTGCTTTGGACAGGGCTAATTAAATGTCAACAGCTGCCCAAGACGTTGACTTATAGATAGTATTAAATATAATTAAACTGTGCAATATCCACAATGCAGGATTCATCATTCTTCTATTATTAACATAATATACTTGATGTATTAAAATATAAACAGACCGAGATTTTAATTTTGTTGTATGTAGGGGGGCCCCAAGCTGACCTTTCGCACCAGGGCCCATGAACCCTTAGCTACGCCCCTGTATATATATATATATATATATATATATATATATATATAGTGGAATAGCCGGCACTCCTCTGCTTTGTGATATAATGGCGCCCGGTGCCTTCCCAAGCACTAGCCCGACTGGGTTGGCAAATATAACTGGAAGATTGGCGGCACTCGGACGACTTGAAATAACTGGAGACCACACAGGAACCTGTGTGGTCTCCAGTTATTTCAAGTCGTCCGAGTGCCGCCAATCTTCCAGTTATATATATATATATATATATATATATATATATAGAAAAGAGAATAGGGGTGCGCTAAATATACCACTTTGTGGCTAAACATACAATAAATAAACAATAGTTGTCATAAAAACAGATAAACGTTTATTGGTGGTTCATCCAGCAGTAAAAAGATTTCATGTGTTCAGGTTTTTTTCAGAAATATGCCACATAAATTGTAGATCCGCGGCCCAACGCATTTCGTCCCTTAGGACTTCATCAGGGGCAAATGTATCAATCAGTAATGGTAAAAAAGTTTCTCAGATTAGAGTAGTACTGTCCACCGTGAAAGGTTTGAACCGTCTCGGAATGGGTGTGGTCTTTTAAAGCAAAAAGATGGGTTTGCATAAAATCAAATGTAGTATTCTTCAGGTTCAGTGAGTTTGTACAACCCTTGGGGTGGGAAGAAGATCTCCAACACCAATGGTGAATTCACATATACAGAAAACATGAAGTATCTCACAGTTCACAATTAAAACAGTTGTTGTAGTCCGTTCACAACAAATGAAGTTTCTCAATAGCATGTAAACCCAGTATCACGGGGTCTCCAGGACAGCTACACACTACAAATCGTATCTGCACAACACCATATCTATATCTATATATATAAAAAGTGGTTTTGCAGGATGGCACTCAACAAGTGTCAAAACAGTCCTCCGGTGCCAGGAACTTAAATTGATAATAAAGAGCACTTACCCCCTTCCCTTGCAGGTGAGGATTGAACCGGCACACGAATGTAGAAATGAAGAAAAAGACGTTTATTGTACAGGCATAGTATGCACAGACAGTCAGCTGTAACCTAACAGCCGTTTCAACCACTTCCTAGTGGTTTTCGTCAGAGGTGTAGTCACATTACAGTAAGCTGTTTAAATAGCATAGAATTGCGCCCAAATTGCTCCAGAAAGAGGCCAGTCAGACCTCCTGTGACGTCAGTTAGCGTCACTGACAGTGAGTGACAGCGGGGCTGGAAGCTGGGGGAGTGGTATACTGGTGAGTCATCAGGGTTCCCCCGGAGCGTCAGCGCTGGGCTGGCTCAGGAGGTTCCCTATGTAATGTTAGAGACTACATGACAGGAGACTGTGGGGTACAGCAGCGAGGCTGCTATATTCTAGCACACAAAGTAAAGGTGTGCTGGGGTGGCAGGGTGCGCGTAGCGGCTGGCTGGAAGTGTCAGCCGCTAAGCCGGACGGAGGGGTGAGGAGGGGGGTGCGTGCACAGGGCGGTCTGATTGCCCTGATGGCCTGACAATAGTGTTAAACAAGCGTGTTACACGTATACAAAGAAAACAATATGCACCAAATAGTGAAGCAGTACTTATGTCAACTATGTGCGCTGTCGACTAGCGCCATAAATACAAAACGGAATGCAGTCAGATAGCACCTAGAGGAGCACATATGGCAGTGGACATGTCAACAGCTTGCTCTGTCGACATATTGTTACTAGACAATATAGGGGTACATAAGGCAGTGGACATGTCAACAGCTTGCTATGTCGACATATTGTTACTAGACAGATGCAGGAGTAGGTCATACACAAAGTGTCACACTGGTACGTGAGCGACTAGGGGATCTGAGTGAACCTCCAGTCCAGATCCCCTAGTCGCTCACGTACCAGTGTGACACTTTGTGTATGACCTACTCCTGCATCTGTCTAGTAACAATATGTCGACATAGCAAGCTGTTGACATGTCCACTGCCTTATGTACCCCTATATTGTCTAGTAACAATATGTCGACAGAGCAAGCTGTTGACATGTCCACTGCCATATGTGCTCCTCTAGGTGCTATCTGACTGCATTCCGTTTTGTATTTATGGCGCTAGTCGACAGCGCACATAGTTGACATAAGTACTGCTTCACTATTTGGTGCATATTGTTTTCTTTGTATACGTGTAACACGCTTGTTTAACACTATTGTGCTTCACTATTTGGTGCATATTGTTTTCTTTGTATACGTGTAACACGCTTGTTTAACACTATTGTCAGGCCATCAGGGCAATCAGACCGCCCTGTGCACGCACCCCCCTCCTCACCCCTCCGTCCGGCTTAGCGGCTGACACTTCCAGCCAGCCGCTACGCGCACCCTGCCACCCCAGCACACCTTTACTTTGTGTGCTAGAATATAGCAGCCTCGCTGCTGTACCCCACAGTCTCCTGTCATGTAGTCTCTAACATTACATAGGGAACCTCCTGAGCCAGCCCAGCGCTGACGCTCCGGGGGAACCCTGATGACTCACCAGTATACCACTCCCCCAGCTTCCAGCCCCGCTGTCACTCACTGTCAGTGACGCTAACTGACGTCACAGGAGGTCTGACTGGCCTCTTTCTGGAGCAATTTGGGCGCAATTCTATGCTATTTAAACAGCTTACTGTAATGTGACTACACCTCTGACGAAAACCACTAGGAAGTGGTTGAAACGGCTGTTAGGTTACAGCTGACTGTCTGTGCATACTATGCCTGTACAATAAACGTCTTTTTCTTCATTTCTACATTCGTGTGCCGGTTCAATCCTCACCTGCAAGGGAAGGGGGTAAGTGCTCTTTATTATCAATTTAAGTTCCTGGCACCGGAGGACTGTTTTGACACTTGTTGAGTGCCATCCTGCAAAACCACTTTTGATTAACTTTCTAATATCAGGATTGAGCACCATGAACTGCCTTTTTTATACCATTTATCAATAACTTTTTCCAATTTTCTGCATCCTTTTGCACACTTTGGTACAGCAACCCAGCGTACACTGCTACGTTCTGGTTGCTTTGGATACAAATGTCGGTTGCTGCTGGAAATGAAACTGCGTTTGCTTTGCAATTCAGCGCAACAGATGCAGCAAGAATATTATTTGCTGATACTGAGGATCTGGCATTTAACAAAGATACCCCTGAAGAGCTATACAGTGATCTACTGAAGCTGAGGAAGCGCGAGATTGAGCTGACCTTGCATGGTCAGACTCTATCACAATACTATAAAGAGTCACTTATCCCCCGAGGATTTAGGTTGTACAACCAACCGACACTGGGACGACACAACAATGAGTTTTGCAGCAGATGGTGTAACATTCTCAACAAGTGTTCGCAAGATCTTATGCTGTTAGTGATTGAACAGACTGGCTCTGACCTGGAGATAATCAAAACGGAGATTTCTGAACTACAGAGTGCTGCACCGTACAAGGAACTGGAAACACCAGAGTGCAACCTGCTGACCAAATTGGACAGGGAACTTGAGGCATTCAAGACCGGGCTCCTGAAGTTTAAAAAGCAGAAATATAAACAAGTGAAACAAGACTATAAAGAGAGTCGTGTGTATCCTTGGTTTTCCAGGATTGAGCCTAGAAAGTTCCGACAGCAACAAAGGAGAGGAGGTGGGCGCAGACCCCCGGCCCAATACACCGATATTGAGACCCAATCACAGACTTCGGCAAGCGACTCTGAGAACGCCACATCTGACCATCAACCACCAAATTATCTTGCACGAGGAGAAAGGAACCGTCGTCCGCCAAAAAACCTCTACTACCCACCCGCCGGGGTGGGAGAAAGAGGAAGAAAAAAGCCCCAGAAATAAGAAACGGGACGGTTGTGTTTAACCTTTCTAATCACATACTTACAAGTGCAGAATCATCTCTACTCAACCGTGGACTCTCCTTTGTGCCGACCCTGACACAGAACATATTCAATTGGCAAATTGATATGTTTCGTCTTGGCAGACAACTCCGCCTACGGGACCATTTTATTAGGTACCCCGTTGCCAAGGGCATTGACAACCTTACAACACCGTATAAGCCTACATTAAAATGCAAAAGTACTTTTGATCCGCCCTCTATCAACCCATCTATCAGCACCTTCAGCCGGGTCCTGAAGAGGGATACTAACTCCTTCATTGAGAAACAAAGAATCTCTTTTCACAATATTTCCAAAGATGAGAAGCAAGCAATTGACACACTCTCTGGTGATGTGGACTTAATTATCAGACCAGCGGACAAAGGGGGTGGTATTGTCCTGCTCAATAGGGCATACTACATCACTGAAGCCATGGCACAATTATCTGATGCAACGTGCTATGAGCAGTTGGACATGGACCCCACATGGAGATATAAAAAGATCATCGACAGTACCATCCAACTGGGCCTGACCAACAACTACATCAGTGAAGAAACTGCCAAATTCCTCACACAAGCTCACCCCAAAACACCGTGTTTATACACACTCCCGAAGGTGCACAAGTCACTGGTGACCCCACCGGGAAGGCCGATTATCTCGGCGCGTGGTTCTCTCTGCCAACCACTGTCCCAACTAGTGGACTTTTACCTCCAGCCAGTGGTGAAAAAAACCAAGAGCTTCATAGCGGACACCAGCGATTTTCTAAGGAAGATACAAGCCCACCAACAGAATATGAGTGGAGCCATGCTTGTGACACTTGATGTCACAAGCCTCTACACCAATATCCCACACGCTGTAGGGCTAGCAGCATGCCGAGAAGCCTTACTTAGCAGTGATGTCTATGTGGGACCTCCTGTTGAGTTTGTGATGTCTCTGATGGAAATGATACTAACGAAGAACTATTTCCTCTTCGAAGGCAGGTTCTTCTTGCAACGCCAGGGGACCGCCATGGGTTCTAACATGGCACCGGCGTATGCCAACCTGACTATGGCAGCATATGAGGAGGCACACATCTGTGGCAATACCGAATACAGCGATGACATCGCGTTATACGTCCGCTATATTGATGACCTCTTCCTTATTTGGACAGGAGGTGAGGAGAGGCTACTGAAATTCTTCAATGAACTGAACTCCATACCAGGAACCATCAGGTTTACCATTAACTTTAGTGAGAAGCACATTAATTACCTCGACGTTACGGTAATGGTGGAGAATGGGCAGCTCTCCACTAAGATCTACACCAAGGAGTCTGATAAGAATACTCTGCTTGCGGCTACTAGCTTCCACCCAGAGCCTTTAAAACGTGGTCTGCCATACTCTCAACTACTGAGAGTAATCAGGATAACATCAGACCCTGAAACAACCAAGACGGCTATAAATACAATGAAGGACAAATTCCTTGATAGAGGATATGACAAAAATGAAGTGGAGAAGGCGGTCCAGAGAGCGCTGGGACTTAAGAGGGATGACCTCCTCCAACCCAAAAATGCCAGTGATAATAGCGACGATAGACTCAATTTTGTCAGCACTTACACCGTTGCATCTAAACATATTAGAAACAAGGTGAATGAGCATTGGCATCTGCTCACCAGTGACCCGGTACTCTCTAAAGAGATTAAGGTACCCCCCAGGTTTGCTTACCGTAGGGGTCCCAATCTCAGGGACCTTCTGGTCAAAACCAGGCCTAACCCCTTGATCGGCTCAAGACAAACATGGCTCAAATGTAAAAAAGGCACATTCAAATGTGGAGGCTGTGTGAACTGCCAATACCTGCTAATTGGCCCAGTATTCAATAATCCGCTTAATGACGAGAAATTCAACATAAAATACCACCTCGACTGCAACAGCAGATACATTATATATGCTCTACAATGTCCGTGCCACAAGGTCTATGTTGGAAAGACAACTTGTACCTTTAAAGAAAGATTTAATCAACATAGATCCTCGATCAAAAAAAGCATCAACCCCAGAACTACCCAAAGTGACCTCAAGAACTTGCCTGTCGCAAGACACTTTTTGGAACAGAAACATAATATGATCGACTTGAAATGTACTATCTTGGACCATGTTCCACCTCTGAAATATGGGGGCGACAGGGAGAGACTCCTTTTACAGAGAGAACTCTCTTGGATTTTCAGACTTAAGAGTCTGGCCCCACAGGGTCTAAATGAGGATTTTAAAATGGGTGTCTTCCTATGAGATACCAACTATGTCCTGTTTATGTATGATCTAACATGTACCCCTGACACCTCCGTGTGTACAGGGACCTGAAATTGCACTATACGCCGCCGAGCGTACTGTATTTCTACTACACCGCCGTGTGTATTCCTTTTTAGTCAACTTTGATGTCTGTATGACACCGCCATGTGGACCTGTGCCATAGACAATCCCATGCATAAGAGTGGTCTCTGAGTTGTATTGACACCTCCCAGTGTCGACTGGTAGGCACGATTGAATCTTATAATTGTTCCCATATAGATCAGTGATATGGCCATGTTGCCAATTGCATCACCCTTGTACTATAGCCAGTATTGTCCTATATTTCCCGGGATCGACATGGCCCTATGTCGACCGGGTGGACTGGAGGTTCACTCAGATCCCCTAGTCGCTCACGTACCAGTGTGACACTTTGTGTATGACCTACTCCTGCATCTGTCTAGTAACAATATGTCGACATAGCAAGCTGTTGACATGTCCACTGCCTTATGTACCCCTATATTGTCTAGTAACAATATGTCGACAGAGCAAGCTGTTGACATGTCCACTGCCATATGTGCTCCTCTAGGTGCTATCTGACTGCATTCCGTTTTGTATTTATGGCGCTAGTCGACAGCGCACATAGTTGACATAAGTACTGCTTCACTATTTGGTGCATATTGTTTTCTTTGTATACGTGTAACACGCTTGTTTAACACTATTGTCAGGCCATCAGGGCAATCAGACCGCCCTGTGCACGCACCCCCCTCCTCACCCCTCCGTCCGGCTTAGCGGCTGACACTTCCAGCCAGCCGCTACGCGCACCCTGCCACCCCAGCACACCTTTACTTTGTGTGCTAGAATATAGCAGCCTCGCTGCTGTACCCCACAGTCTCCTGTCATGTAGTCTCTAACATTACATAGGGAACCTCCTGAGCCAGCCCAGCGCTGACGCTCCGGGGGAACCCTGATGACTCACCAGTATACCACTCCCCCAGCTTCCAGCCCCGCTGTCACTCACTGTCAGTGACGCTAACTGACGTCACAGGAGGTCTGACTGGCCTCTTTCTGGAGCAATTTGGGCGCAATTCTATGCTATTTAAACAGCTTACTGTAATGTGACTACACCTCTGACGAAAACCACTAGGAAGTGGTTGAAACGGCTGTTAGGTTACAGCTGACTGTCTGTGCATACTATGCCTGTACAATAAACGTCTTTTTCTTCATTTCTACATTCGTGTGCCGGTTCAATCCTCACCTGCAAGGGAAGGGGGTAAGTGCTCTTTATTATCTATATATATATATATATATATATATATATATATATATATATATATATATATATATATATATATATATATATATATACACACACACACACATCTGATCTGCACTCCAGACCTTATTTCCTGGTTTAATGATGTCCCTGCATCAGCATCTCGGTCTGCCCCACTGAAATGCGTTTTTTTCATCTGGTGACTTCATCTGTGGGTGTATTACGTTGTTGACACAGAATATGCATTTAGAGCTCCACCGACTAAGGTGCCCCAATACCACAGCCAATCGTGTCTGTGGTCACATGATTACATTGACAAGTGACATAACTCACTATAATCTACAGAGTGTATCTGTCCCTCTTTCTTGTTGTAGATAGTGTCTCCTTCATGGCAATACCTGTTAATTGGCAGAAGTACACTCAGATTACATCAACATCACTATCTCCATTTCTTTGCAAAACAAACACTATAGTAATTACAGGAACATGATGTTAATAAACAATACTTTAACAATATAAAAATACACACACCACTCTAAACGTATGTAATTAACAATATATAGCATTGAAATATATATGATACATATATCACAAAAGATAAAGTCACTCCCTATATTGCCCTGGTGTTTCTAGCTGTTTTGAAAGGAATATACATTCAATACTATCACTGTCTGCAATTGTAAAGTGCAACGGAATCTGCTGCAATCTATATAAGAAACTGTAAATACATAATACCTATCTTGTCTAGCAGAACCTGCTCAAAGGGGACAACACAGGTATGATCCCATTACCATTCAACTAATGTGTGACCCACAGGGTCTGTGTAACAAGATGCAAGCACACATTTCCCTAATCTACAGAACCTTTTAATTGGAATCCAAAACTAAAATATAAATATGGAGCTTTCATTAAGACCGCTGGGGGCCAGTTTATTTAAATTATTCACCAGGTTTCATGTTTTGACATATTTTTTAGAATATCCCCTTTTCTTCCATTCATTTTTATGTGTTCTAGAGCTTTAAATATAACATAAGATAAATTATAACATAATTATAACATAACATAAAATATAACAAAATATAACATAATATAATATATTATAAGATTAATTTTGACAACTCGCAAGCTGTTTTTGCGGAACACTGTTTCGTTACTTTTTGTAAAACATTTCTCATACGTTCTAGTATCTGTAATTTCAGCTGTCTGTTATTTAGTCACATTCAATTATATATTTAAAATTAATACTATGTTATATTTTTTTAGTATCCATAGCTGATAGCCTGATGTGTGGAGAACGTCTGATGTAGTAACTGATTCTGTCTGAGGTAGGAACAATGACAAAATCAAGTAACTTTTATATGGAACAAACCATGATGCAAAGTAAGAAGTATAAAACCTTTATTTTCTGTGCATTCAAAGTAAGTACTGGAGGCTCCTCCATGAAGCCCACAAGTTCTGGACAGCATTATTTCTGCAATTTAAATTCCAGTTTGGACACAACCATATTAAATCGAAATCTCTCTGCCCGTTACACCTGCCCTACCAGCGGCTACCATGGGCAAACACAGGAGGGGTTTCCAGTTGCACGGAAACCCCCCTCCTCTTGACAAGTGTCTTAAATGATAACAACAATAGCACTGAGGTATAATATGATCAACAGAGCTGCCACCACATCATGCAGTGTAAAGGCTCCCATACACTACGCAATTTGGGCCCAATTTCACCCGATTCTGGAGTATTGGGTAGAAAAATCGGGTGAAATTGCCAAAATCGCGTAGAGTATGAGATCCGATCTGATCCGATGAGCAGTCCTGTGCGCATCGGATCAGATCGTGATGTCGGCCGGCAGGGAGCAGGTCTGGGGGAGCGGGGACCAGAGACCGGAGAGCAGGGTCCGGTCCGTGGGAGCTGCGCTAGTGGGGTAGTGAGCTAGCGACAGGAGAGGTGGCAGAGAGTGGGGTCCGGTCCAGCTGCAGGGGTAGTGGGCTAGCCGCAGGACTGGATTGGTAGCGGCAGGCAGGGAGCGGGGACCGCATAACAGAGTCCGGGTAGCGGCGGGAGAATAGGAAACATCCTATTCAAAAGACGGCGGGCAGGGCGGCCGCTGATTGGCTGAGCTCTCGGCCAATCAGCTGCCGCCCAGTCTTTTGAATAAAATGATTCCTATTCTCCCGCTCGCCGCTACCAGGACTCTGTTATGCGGTGCCCGCTCCCCGCCTGCCGCTACCTCTCCAGTCCTGCCACTAGCCCACTACCCCTGCAGCTGGACTGGACCCCGCTCCCCGCCACCTCTCTACCCCTTCTGCAGCTCCCACAGACCGGACCCTGCTCTCTGATCCCCACTCCCCGCCTGCCGCTACCTCTCCAGTCCACTTGTGCCGCTAGCCCATTACCCCTGCAGCTGGACCAAACCCCGCTCCCCGCCACCTGATGTCACCCCGCCTGTAAGCTCCCCCAGACCCTGCTGTCCTGCAGCTCCTCTGGATTTACATGTGATAAATCGATCCGATTTAGGTTTAGGGGGCCAAGGGCCAAATCATATCAGGAGCTGCCGGGGGAGCTCAGTGGAAGTCGGGACCAACATTAGGCCGACTTTTCCTGACCACTTATTTATATGATTTAAATGTTTGATACAGCCTATACTAAAGCCCCCTATTCACAGACGTGCAAATAGGGGAGAAATCCATTTGAAATCACTTATCACCGAATGAATCCTCACCCCTCGTGTGCAGTCTATGATAGCCGGGGGAGATCGTGGCCGCTGCTGATATCAGTGACACTCCTTCCCAATGGTCTGGGGCACCTGCATTTTTTTGCGGCACTCCCAGAAAATGCTGGGGTGTTGCCCTCGAATGCCGGACTGCCTTCAATCAGCCACCGTGAACTGTGAATTGGCCTTCATGTGTTTATGCAGCGCTACTACTGCAGGTGCTATGTGCATAAGCAGCACTACGATTCCAGGCACAATGTGCGTAAGAAATGCTAGTATTGTAGGTGCTTTGTGCATAAGTGTCGCAATTACTGTAACCTCTGTCGGTGCTATGTGCATAATCGTAGCTACTCTTGTGGGCGCTATGTCTGTAAGTGATACCACTTCTGTGGGCGCTATGTGTGTATGCATTGTCAATTCTGTGGGAGCTAAATATGTGTAAGCAGTGCTACTTCTGTGGGTGCTATGTATATAAGCATTGCCACTTCTGTGGGTGCTATGTGTGTAAGCATTGCTACTTCTGTGGGAGCTATGAGTGTAAGCATTGCTACTTCTGTGGGTGCTATGTGTGTAAGCATTGCTACTTCTGTGGGCACTATGTGTGTAAGCATTGCTACTTCTGTGGGTGCTACATATGTGTGTAAGCATTTCTACTTCTGTGGGGGCTATATTAGTAAGCATTGCTACTTCTGTGGGTGCTATGTGTGTAAGCATTGCTACTTCTGTGGGTGCTACATATGTGTGTAAGCATTGCTACTTCTGTGGGGGCTATGTTAGTAAGCGTTGCTACTTCTGTGGGCGCTATGTGTGTAAGCATTGCTACTTCTTTGGGCGCTATGTGTGTGCTCATTGCTACTTCTGTGGGTGCTACATATGTGTGTAAGCATTGCGACTTCTGTGGACACTATGTGTGTAAGCATTGCTACTTCTGTGGGTGCTATGTGTGTAAGCATTGCTACTTCTGTGGGTGCTACATATGTGTGTAAGCATTGCTACTTCTGTGGGGGCTATGTTAGTAAGCGTTGCTACTTCTGTGGGCGCTATGTGTGTAAGCATTGCTACTTCTTTGGGCGCTATGTGTGTGCTCATTGCTACTTCTGTGGGTGCTACATATGTGTGTAAGCATTGCGACTTCTGTGGACACTATGTGTGTAAGCAGTGCTACTTCTGTGGGCGCTATGTGTGTGCGCATTGCTACTTCTGTGGGTGCTACATATGTGTGTAAGCAGTGCTACTTCTGTGGCCGCTATGTGTGTAAGCATTGCTACTTCTTTGGGCGCTATGTGTGTGCGCATTGCTACTTCTGTGGGTGCTACATATGTGTGTAAGCATTGCTACTTCTTTGGGGGCTATGTGTGTGCGCATTGCTACTTCTGTGGGCGCTATGTGTATAAGCATTGCTACTTCTGTGGGGGCTATATTAGTAAGCGTTGCTACTTCTGTGGGCGCTATGTTTGTAAGCATTGCTACTTCTGTGGGGGCTATATTAGTAAGCGTTGCTACTTCTGTGGGCGCTATGTGTGTAAGCATTGCTACTTCTGTGGGCATTGGCACATAAATGGAGTTACTGTTGAGGCCATTATATGCATAAGCACCGCTACTCTTTTGGGTGCTATGTGGGTAAGAGTTGCCACTCCTGCAGGTGATATGGCCGTAAATATTGCTATGTCTGTGGGCATTGTGGACATAAAATGTTAACATACATACACACACACAGACACACATAGATATATATTTTTTTGGTACTTGTGTAGTTTCACGGCGCCAGCATGTCGCCGTGCTACTTCCGGGTGTAGGCTCGGCACAAAATATGTCCAAAAAAGTAACTTAACTCCATGCCAACATGGATAGTTCATACCTCCACTATCCATGTTGGCATGGAGTTGTTTTTAAATAGCGTGGCGAGCGTAGCGAGCCACCGAGCCCACAGCGTGGGCGAGCGAAGCGAGCCCCGCATGGGGACTCAGACTCAGGACTGGCGCCGTGAAACTACACAAGTACCATTTTTTTTATCAAATTAACTTTTGGACTAGCTGTGGACTTTCCCTGAAAAATTGTGTATATTCTACAGTGAAGTGATTAAAGAAAGTTTGGAAACCATTGCTATACGCAGATAGAGTTGCCCTAATATCCTATGGGCTAATATATCACAGATCCTTTCTGTTTTCTTGGAATTGCATCAATCACTGCTGGTCATATAAGTAACTACTGATTTTTTTTTTACTTCGAAGCAGGTTTTGGATGCTATTTTGTTGCTGGGGGGGGGGGGGGGGGATATCCGCCAACCTTCATTGACATTAACGTTCATTGATATCATACCCTCCAACATGACCCATTCCATTAGGTACAAAATTCTCTGTTCCTGGACTTCCCTGCCAGTGGCAGTTACAGAGGTGGGACTCCAGCAGCACAGTCCCAAATTCAAAGAGTGGGCTCACATCCACTGTCAGTGAGTCCAGGACAGTGTCGTTTGAGGTGGCAGTAGGTGTGGCTCCCCTTTTTGAATATTGGACTGTGCTGCAGCCCCGACTCTGTGCAACTGCCACTGGCAGGGAAGTCCAGAAACAGAGCATTTTGTACCTAATGGAATGGGCCATGTTGTCGGAGGATATGTGATATGTGTTTGATCAATGAGAATTTTTTTTTACTTATGTTTCTGTTTCTAGAGGCCATATCTCCATAAGGATATAAATACACTAGAGACGGTACAAAGAATGACAACTAAAATGGTACATGGCCTACATCCAGTAGAGCTGACAGGTAGGTAAATACAGGGGCATGGCCTCCTGGAGGGGGCGTGGTCATGTCCTGGGGAAAAAACCCACTGTAATTTGTTTGAGGTGGCCGGTGGGTTTCTCCTTGCACACACGGAGGAGAGATAGATGACAGGCTACTGCTGCCGCTGTCTCTCTCCCCAGCTCAGCACATAGCATGGAGCAGCTTGTGCTGAGCTGGGGAGAGAGGCTGTGCTGTTGCCACAGCCTGTCATCTCTCTCCCCACTGCCCAGCTCCCTGCAAGGCAGGAGGGGGGAGCTGCAACAGATAAGGGAAAGGGGGGACATGATAAAGACCTTCATATATATTAAGGTTTTTTTTTTTTACAAGGTCCAGGAGAGAAATTTTAAATTTCAAATGAAGGGAAATATTAGAACACAGGGACATGCACTTAACCTAGAGCAGTGGTGTCAAACTCATGGCCCTCCAGCTGTTGTGGAACTACATGTCCCAGCATGCCCTGCCACAGATTTTATATAATGGATTGCTAAAACTGTAGCAGGGCATGATGGGGCGTGTAGTTCCACAACAACTAGAGGGCCATGCGTTTGACACCACTGATCTAGAGGGAGGGAGGTTCAGGGGAAATCTACTGGACAAGTGAAATAGCCTCCCATCAGCACTATTAGTCTGGTCAGTGGTGGATTACCCACGGGGCGAGAGGGGTGGTCGCCCCGGGGCCCCCACACCCCCCAACTCCACTGCAGCAGCGGGGTCGGGCAGTGCAGAGCAGGTAGGAGCTCCCCGCGGTGCATGTGAAGTCAGCTTCGTCCCCAGCGCCGAGCGGACCACGCTGCCATGTTCACCGCAATGCCCAGGTACCAGGGGGGAACCTGCCTTCCGGGGTGGGGGGGTGGAACCTGCCTCTGGGGGGGGGGGGCTGACTCTGGTAAAGGCTAAGACAGTAAAGCAATTTAACCGCTTCAGTGGTATGTCAGGAAATGTTTTCCGGGCTCAGCTGAGCTGCCGAAGCGGCTTGTCACTTGTGTTTGCAGCTGCTTGGAGAAGTTACCATCTTGGACCACAAGTCCATCTGCTGCACAAAATACAGGTGCAGATACTGCATTGGGTGCCTGGTATCAATCAACGTGTAAAATGCCCCTTAATATGTGTTAAAAGATGCTTATAGTGAAACGGAACAGCGAACCACCAGCTGCTACCTGTGTAACACATGCATTAGTTGCACGTTTGCCTATGAAATGCTACAGCAACATATGTTATTGAAAAGAAATCGCTGTGTATAGCTGGCTAGGATTCCAACTCAACTAAATAAATCCAAGAGCTCAATTGGGCTAATTTCTCATTTTTATCAGTGCAAATTTCCTGGAACCTGGATCATCTGCAGTATAAGGTCACAGGAGCTACCTTCTAGAATTGCAGCTTCTTACGTAAGTCCCGACTGAGCCTCTGTATTTAGACAATCCTCATAATCGGAATATGTGTGTTATATTTTATCTAGACAAACCTGATATGGCAAGGAGCCTACATGTAATATAAATCAAATATATATTTGTTTCTTATTAAAGGAGATAATGGGGCAAATTTACTAAAGGTTCTAAAAAGAGGGAAAGTTGCCATAGCAACTCATCAAAATAGAGAAACTATAGAAAGAACCTAATTGGTTGCTATGGGCAACATCACCTCTTAATTTTTAGAAGCTTTGGTAAATTTACCTCATATATATATATATATATATATATATATATTATATATATATATATATATGTTGTATCCAGCGGCACTCCCAAATAAAACAATTGCACACCAGCTTCAAGCAATTGTTTTATTTGGGAGTGCCCCCGGATACAACCTGTACACACTACACTAGACTCCTACCTGGGATCTCTAAATCAGAAGGCACCCCGTTTACTGTGATAACTGGAAGTGCTGTCCATCAAGTTTGATTTTATATATATATATATATATATATATATATATATATATATATACATACATATATATATATACACAACAACAACAAAAATCCTAGAATTGCGCTATCAATGAGCAGTCACCAATAACACCTAGCTCCCTACTAGCGGAGCTTCCTCTACCCAAATACTACCCCAATAGTGTTATTGTTGGGCGCCCTAAAATTAGTTGAATGGTGATTCCTGTCTTTCCTTATTTTCAAAAGGACATACATGTAATTTAAACACATAAAAATATTAATTAAAACATACATTTCTTAAAACAGGTCCTTTGTATCATTTTCATGGAAGTACAATCTTTGGTTTACAGATGAAATCAGATACCCAACGTGTTTCGTCTTTTAACAAGACTTCATAAGGGGTAAAATATACTTTTTTTTACAGTAATCTACAAAGATGGAATACAGTAGTAAGTATTTCATACAGGAAAGACAGTTCATATATATATAAACAAAACCCATAATTTTATAGAGAGAGAGAGAGAGAGAGAGAGAGAGTCTGACCGGATACTGCCAATCTGTGCAGATCTGACGGCGGGGGATATTATGACCCGGCCGTCACTTAGCAACTGCAGGACGCCGATGATGTCATCATGTGGAGCCATACACCCGCACGTGGATGCCAGCAGAAACAGGAGCATGGGGGTGGATGTGCACTTGGAACAAGGTATTTATTCACTGTTTGTCACTATGATCACTTGCTTCTGATGAAAATTCTAAATTAGAATTGAAACGTTAAGCTGCAAAGCCGTATTCTGTGTATTATTGCCGTGAGTGCCGCCATTCTCCAGAAACTATATATATATATATATATATATATATATATATATAGTGTCCAGGGGGATGGCGTCACTCAAATGAAAGAAAACTCCACACTCAGGAAGGTATAACCGATGTTTCTGGGCTGGCTAGCCCTTTTATCAAGGTGCAGGAATCTTCCTGCACCTTGATAAAAGGGCTAGCCAGCCCAGAAACGCTGGTTATACCTGAGTGTGGAGTTTTCTTTCATTTGAGTGCCGCCATATCCCTGGACACTGTGTTTAGCAGCCATTGAGCTGCATATTGGCGGGCACCAGTTATACTTTTTATTTGTGTACCTCTTCACTGCGGTGGTTCCCATGGGAGTGCCTTCATTTGCTGTATATATATATATATATATATATATATTTAAATTCCAGAAAGTTCCGCACCTATCACAGAAGAGTCACCACGGTGGTGCTCACTGCAAGGATGAGAAATCCAAACAATAAAGAGCAAAATGTTCATGGTGGAAGGACCTGCTCTCTATATTGCTTGGCTTTGACAAAGGTCTGTGTAAGACCGAAACGTTAGCCCTGTCATGTAAACATTAATAAATCGTTTTTTTCTTCAAACTTCATTCAACGATTGGTGAGTGCCCTCTTCTTTTGCTATATATATATATATATATATATATATATATATATATATATATATATATATATATATATATATAAGAGCGGAAGAAACACATGAGGAGAGAGGGCTGTGCTCATTAGAGCTTACATTCTATAGGGGAGGGGCAGACAGACAGGAGTGACACAGACTGGTAGAATGTAATAAAATATATTGAAGTCATCAAAGAAACACTCATTGGATATCATCTACATCTGCTCCGGTCTATTTACTCTATAGATGACATGAGTAAAAAATGAGATCATCACCTCTGTGACATCACGAGCTAGATGACAGTAAAACTTAACACTAGATTATAGGAAGATCTGGGCAAAATTTGTCTGTTTTTACTTATTTTGCTTTGAATGATTATTAGAAGAATGACTTCAATATATTTTATTATATTCTACCCTTCATGTCCTGCTTTGCTGAAGGTTGATCACCTATATTCCCAAAATGGATTTCACTTTGCAGAAGCTCGAGGTTGGGGAAATTGGGTTTCATCGCCGACCATCGAATGATGTCGGTGTTACCCCGCAGGCTGCAAATGGATGTTCATGTAAAACCTCAGTTCGCAGCCAGTGCAAATGTACGCATCTTGCGAATGGTAGTCCGGTTGACTCGCAACAATGCGAATTCGCATTGTGGCGAGTAAACCAGAATAACTCCCTGAATTTGAATACCAAGCAATCCTTGTACATATTTAGTGCAAGTTACTTGTTATTTCCACAATAGTGCCAGTTACAGATGTAGCCAGTAGATTTTAAGCAAAAAATAAAAGTACATTTTGGAGACTATAGTTTTCGAAATAATTTGGATAACGGATATTTTGATACGGGATACTCAACCTATATTTGCTGCTGATTCTTACGGCAATAGAGATGTCTTTGTAGAAGAGGGCAGAAAGTTGCGGGTTGTTGCTGTGCAGTGGCCACCCCCCCTATGGAGCATGATAAACTCCACGCACATTAAGACTCTCCACCAGTCTCCAAACTTTCAAGCGTTCCCTGAAAACTCACCTCTTCAGGCAAGCCTATCATATTTAAGTTCTACATGCATAACCCTCCGAAGCACTTATGTATTATATAGCTTCCCTTCTGGACTTGTAAGTGCTATGCTATTACTGGTGCCTGTCCTTATGTTTCCCCCCCTATATCCCTATAGATTGTAAGCTTGCAGCAGGGCCCTCCTACCTCCAAGTCTGTCTGTTGTTACCCAGTTTGTCTTATCACTGTCTACTATTGTAAAGCGCAACGGAATCTGCTGCGCTATATAAGAAACTGTAAATAAATAAATAAATAATAACTCCGCTCTATGTATATACCTCCACTTGTGCTCAGATTCCGTCTGTCCAGTTGGATGGATCGGACCATCATATTGCATACATGCTCAGTGTGTACTGGCGATATACGCTCTTTGCATGCAACGATAGGCTGCACTTCAAACCTGACAATATCGCTGGGGACACCATGCATGCTAATGAAGGATGGAACAATGATCATTCTGTACTTCATTAACATTTCTCCACAGCCAATATGGGTTGATGTGGATTTCTTCTGATGTTGGAAGAATCCCCGTCTCTCCAGTGTGGAGGAATAATAAAAAAAAAAATAGAATGTACAGTACATGAGCTCTTTTGACAGATCCAAGTGTATTTTTATGGTTGCAAATAATTTTTTTTTAAATTACTATTTGTGGTTTATATGCTGTCATTGTGGACTTATAAGTGATTCTGAACATTGTTTAATACAACTCACCCCCAAAAATACAGCACTAATTATGTTGCCTTTATAGAGCTGTACTTTGTCTGACATTCTAACTCTGCTCCTATTACATCTGCCGAGTTTTACATGGACACAACATCTGATCCGACTTTTTACCAGCCGCACCTATTTGGAGTCGTAAACTCCAACATTTAACTCGGACACTATTACATAGCATGACTTGGAAAATTGGACCCTTCACAAAATTGGCTTCTATTACCTCCCGGCCAATGGGGGTTATTTTGGTTCACTCCTTCTGGCAAATTCCTTCTTAGATGGATAAAACTATGTGCATTGCAGGGGGGCAGATGTTACTTGTGCAGAGAGAGTTAGATTTGGGTGAGTTATTTTGTTTCTGTGCAGGGAAAATACTGACTGCTTTATTTTTACACTGCAATGTAGTTCTCACTTTGAAGTAAAAGCCCACCCAAATCTAATTCTCTCTGCACAAGTAACATCTGCCCCACCTGCAGTGCACATGGTTTTGTCCATCTAAGAAGGAATTTGACAGAAGGAGTGAACCAAAATAACCCCCAATATCTGTGACATCTCCTGTCTTAAATACTCCCTGTACCTAGAAGCGAGTTATTCCTATGTGCACATTTCTGCATGCATAACAACGGAAATAGGCCCCCAATGTAAAGCGTCAGCATGTGGTAAAAGCAAAGATGGAATTCTGCCTTGAAAATGTAGGATTTGTTCCATAACAGAAGCATGAAAAGCAGAGAAATGGAAAGAGCGTCTGTGATAACAAGCACGTGACAGGACAGCGTAAAACCTAAATTTAAAAGGTCCTACTCTTTTTTTTTTTTTTTAAATATACAAAAATGAAATAAAATGATTCCTTTTTTCTGTTTCGCAGCTGGCTGTCAAACAGATTAGTACATAAAACTAATTACTATTCATATAATTGTTAAAAGTTCTTTTCTTGCTTTAAAATGAGAGTTCTTTAACCCCACCCCTCCTCCAAAGAGACGCCTCGCAAATGTTTTTCATGCAAACTATTTGAAAAGTGTCATATCAATTCCTTTTACACTTCAATGATACTGCTACATCAAACAGCACATACATATGATCGAGAGCAGAAAGCAAACAGAAACATCTTCAAAATGAAGTTTCTAACACATTTTACTGCTGCCTTTTCTTCCTCGTATGCTGTGAAGATCTAATGTTCAGGTCGCTTAAATATAAAATCATTAACAAAAAGTTGAGGGGGAGAGGAGAGAGGCACAGATCAGGCGTGCGAGAACTTGAAAGGCGACAAACTAACTATTTTAAATATGCTTATTTGTTCCAGGAAAAAAATAAATAAAATAAAAACACAAGAAACCAAATAAAAAAAAAAATAATAATAATAATTTCAAATGATGACAATATTAGGCTGTACATTCCGCAGGACAGTGTCCGGGTATGGGTCATTATGTTGACCCAATTAGGTCGACATGCACTGGGTTGACCGCTGAAGTTTGACAGGCCTTTGGTTCAAACCTGAAATAGGTCGACATGGCTAAGGGCTGGAAAGTCGACACAAGCATAATATCGACAATGGCAAGAGCGACGGTCAAAATATGGTATGTATTCAGTGTTGGTCATTTTTTCTACACAGTCTAAAACATTCCGCCTGTCAACTCCTTTCACTAGCCTCGCCTTTCTAAATGTCAATTTGTTTCAAATTGTCTAAAGTCAGTGATGTTAAGGTCCGATTTGGGCTGATTTCACTCGATTCAGATGGATTGGGCCCAGTGGTGTAACTTCAAATTTTGCGCCACCCCCGCCAAGGGTTTCTGGTGCCCCCCTCCCCGCCCGCCAACCACCCATATACTTACTCAGCAGAGTCCGGCTGTCAGCGATGCGGGTGGGAGCCGGGATGTGATCGGTGCGGGCATCCCAGCCTGTCAGCGCAGCGGTGGTCCCGGCTCCCGTCCTGGCTTCATTCTGATATGAAGAACGGACCATCACAAAATGTCCGCCCCCATAAAGCAGATAGTTTCAGAGAATTGTCTGCTATATGGGGGGGGGGACATTTTATGATGCTCTGTCTCCATAGGCTCAGAATGAAGCCAGGACGGGAGCCGGGACCACTGCAGTGCTGACAGGTAAAGCTGCGGGGCATGGGGTGGGGGGGTGGGGCATTACAATAGCACCTCAGCCCCCCGGCGCCCACACTTACACTGCGCCTCCCCGCGACCGCGGGGGCTGCGGTGCTATTGTTACGCCACTGATTGGGCCCAGAAATCAGCCCAAATCAGATGTGTTTGACATACCATCCGACCCTGCTGCAGGTTCAATCTGTCGGATCGGACCTATCAGCTGCACATTGCAAATGCTTTTTAGCAACCGCAATGTGTTGGTCCAATCTGTAGGTGTGTGTCAGCGGTGAAGCACTGCTGGCACACACCTATGTGAAGGGGGCTGTGGATGCAGGGTCACGGCAGAGCGGGCAGTCTGCATGGAAAAGAAACGTCTGGCTGCGTAAAGTGACTGGGGGCAACAGCCGCCGGTTGTCTGAAGGAGGAGCAGGGGGGGCGGTGTGCAGTGAACTCCCCTGCATGTGGCTGAATGAAGCGGGGGGAGTGGAAGGAGCGGAGCTGGTGCCCCACAGCCAATGGGAACCTGGGAGGTAGTAGAATGCACATAAAACAAACAGTTTAATTAAACTCACCTAGGGCAGCAGAGCACCACAGCACCTCTCCTGAAGCTAATGGCAGCGGAGTGTGTGACTGTCTAGGCTTGTAGGCGAATTGCACATGCCCCCTTTCCGCCTCATTGGTGTTTTAACGGCAGGAGGCGTTCCGCCCCGAATTCACCCTAAATACTAAAATGGTGAAAGAGAATCCGCCTGCCTAGCTGATGTAAAAGCTAAAACTGGCAGAACTGGATCCGCCTACGCCTGTCCTGAATATGCCCTATAGTCGACATGAAAACCGCTCGGCCCACTACCCTATTCTTACTCCACTCCACCTTTTGACTGTTGACCTTGCCATTTTTGACCTAATGCCTGTGTTGACCTTCAACCCTGTTGACCTTAGCCATGTCCATCTATTTCATGTACGAAACTAAGGCCTGTCGATCTTCAGTGGTCATCCTAATGACCGCACCCCAGTGTCCCCTGTTTCCTAGTCTGCCACAATTTGAAAGAATAGGTCAGATTTTGCTGGGGGAATATTGATGTAATGTAAGGATTAGCTGGTAAGTTATTAAAATATTGTTGCCACCATCACAGCCATGCCCCCTGCTGTACATTGCCAAGATTACTAGGCTACAATAAGGGGTTTCAGTGGTAATCGGGTTATTGCGCACCCGGACTTTAAACTTTACCCATTAAGTAGGTGGCTGGGTGACAAAATGCAGACCTATGTTCTAGGGTGTCTGGGAGCATCATCCAATTCTTTGGAGCCTCCCAGTTGTTCTGAGAGAAAGGGCAAGCATGCCGCTTTACGGTACAAGGTTTGGGATGTTACTTGTACCAAATCAGTTCTCCTGTAATCTTAGGATGGTCATAGCAGAAAATAACCACAGCCAAGAATTCTCTACTAAATATTTATTTCTTTCTTTTCTCGCTTTCCCCAAGTCATACCGCTGCCAGCCGGTATCCCCAAGTCATACCGCTGCCAGCCGGTATCCCCAAGTCATACTGCTGCCAGCCGGTATCCCCAAGTCATACTGCTGCCAGCCGGTATCCCCAAGTCATACCGCTGCCAGCCAATATCCCCAAGTCATACCGCTGCCATCCGGTATCCCCAAGTCATACCGCTGCCAGCCGGTATCCCCAAGTCATACCGCTGCCAGCCGGTATCCCCAAGTCATACCGCTGCCAGCCGGTATCCCCAAGTCATACCGCTGCCAGCCGGTATCCCCAAGTCATACTGCTGCCAGCCGGTATCCCCAAGTCATACTGCTGCCAGCCGGTATCCCCAAGTCATACCGCTGCCAGCCGTTATCCCCAAGTCATACTGCTGCCAGCCGGTATCACATCCTACTTGACTGTCACTCAACTGTTCCGACTAAATGTTAATAGTAGACTGTGGTGATAATAGATTTTCTATCGCTGCGAAATATATTACGCATGTAAGTGAAGGATATATTGTTTCCCCTCTGCCACAGGAAACGCACAGTATACGAGGCGTAAAGACCATTTCCTCAAGTGTTTTACACATGCTGACAACATAAATTGTTTGAATTGTAGTAACATCAGGTCTCAGAGACTGACTCACACTGATTATCTGGTGGTTTTCTGAACGCACTGCGGGCTCAAAGCTTTAGCTCATCACCGCAACGGCGGTTGATTAATAGCGTCCTCTTCTCTCTACAGAACATTACATAGTATCCGAGAAAAACCAACAATCACTTCAGAGGTCTTAACAAGATTTTAACAGCAGGCAAGCTTAACACTGCAGCTGTATTCAGAAATTTATAGTGGACATCAGCACATTACTGTTGTTGCAGGAACAGAGACGGAAATGAATTGCCAATCCGAACTCAGCGTACAAACGGATTCTCAGACTGTCATACGTCGCCTGCTTTTGTCTTTGGGACAATGCTCATAACAGACAGACTCCAGGTAATCGTATAACTAAAGCAGCTCTCCATTACCAGGCAGCAGGAGTTATGTATTTAATCTACCAAGGTTTCCCTGGTAAAACATAACTAAAAATAAATCAGACTTTTTCAACACTAGTGTGCTGCGACCGGTTGTAAGGTGTGCTGAGGAGCCAGAGTGGTGAGCAATGTGATAGAAGTGGGAAGCAATGTGATCGTATTTCATATGGGAAACAAATACATTTTTTTTTTCCCTGTGGAGACCAATGTATGTGTGTGATTTTTTATTTTTTTTTTTACTGTGTGGGCCAATGTTTGTGTTTTTTTCCATGTGGGATACTGATTTATTGTTTATTGTACTACAAGTTTAAAAAGTTGAAAATTATTGGATTGATTTATTGAATTAAACTAATGGTGTGTAGACACGGTCGATTAGGCTTGCTATTCGATCCCAATGCGATCAGATCGCATCGGGATCGAATCGCACGGCAAACCACCTGACATGCATGCGATTTGGACGATATAGTGCAGATCGGCACTATATAATCATTGCTGCCCTGTCTATCTGGGTTTCGATTTGAACTGCCATGGCGCGCACATCGGGAGCGCAATGTAAATACCTGTGCGATTTGCATACAATCTGTATGCGATCTGTATGCGATTTTGACTATATAGTCAAAATCTCATGCTGATTGTACCCGTGTGTACACAGCATAACTGCACAGCATAATGGTTAGCGTGCACCTTGACAAAGGGACAAGAGAGCCCCGAAACGATGCATGCTATAATGCAATTACAGTTTATTTTGCAGAATATCGGAGTGTTGCTTATTGTTTGTTTGGATATATATAGATATATCTATCTATATATATATATATATATATATATATATATATATATATATATATATATATATATATATATATATTAATTTCACCAGGATGCAGTAATATACATCAGTATATATATATATATACATACACACATACCAATATAAATCCCCGAAATGGGGAAAATATGGCACTCACCAGAGCGGCGGGGCGGCGGGGTAGCGGTGCTTGGCGGGGCGGCGACAGGGGGGGGGGGTGCCCCCCCCTAACGGCGGGGGGGTGCCCAAGACGTAGCTACGCCACTGCCCCTTCCTTAGTTTGGTGTCCTAAAACCAGGACACCATGGTCATTTGCTGTATGTTCTAGGCATAAATACCACCATCTGTTTAGATCCCAAATAACATAAAGGTGTATGGGTCATAGGGTCAACTCAATGAACGTCGACATACATTAGTTAGACCACTGAAGGTTGACAGAGCTTAGGTCAACACTTGAAATAGGTTGACATGGCTAAGGTCGACAGGGTCAGAAGATCGACACAAGCATTAGGTTTAGTGCAGCGAGCCATGCGATAGGACGAAATACACTTAGATGGTGTCCATGTCGACTATGTTGACATCCGGGACAAAAAAAAAGTGAAAAACACATGTGGACCCTTTGGCTGTCGACCTTCACATTGTCGACCTAATGATTGTGTCGACCTTCTTACCATGTCGACTTTAGCCACATTGACCCATTTCAGGTGTCAACGTAAGCTCCTTCGACCTTCAGTGGTCGACCTAATATGTGTCAAACTTCATAGGGACGACTATCCCAATAAAAGTATTCTAGGAACATATTCAAAATAACAGTGTCAGGGGTGAATTTATGAAGCTTGGAGAAGTGTTATCTATCCCCATAAAGAACGTTATGAGCAAGGTGATAATGGTTCAGCCAATCAGCTACAATATGTAAATTGACAGGTAAGAGCTGATTGGCTGAACCATTATCACCTTGCTCATAACGTTCTTTATGGGGATAGATAACACTTCTCCAAGCTTCATAAATTCACCCCTCAATGTGGGTCTATTATTTGTTCCGCCTGTAAATAAATAGTATTGTGAGATCGAATAAATGTTGTAATTGTAGTGGAAATAAGAGATTTGTTCTGGAAAAACCATTAGATATGTGAGCCTTAAAGCAGGTCCCTCTCCTATAAGTAGTTTGGGGGGAAATGACACAAAAGTACAGCGACATTTGGGTATTTTTTCTAGCAAGCTTATTTTTATGGTGGCGAAGGCTTTGTTTTGCACCCCTGTGGGGTAGTGGTGGACACTCTTCTGCCGCAAAGTGCGGAGTATATTGTGCACACTCAGCTGGGTGATATCATCTCTGGCAATTGATATTTCCCCGGGACTAAGTAAAAACCGGACCCGGGAATCAAACTCTGCATTCCGGAGCTTGTAGTGTCCAGTCCGGGGGTTGTCCTGTCTGGGGGGGTGTCTTGTCCGGGGGGGGGGGGGATGCCTGTGATAGCTTTTACAAGGGACATGGGGAAGGGGAGATTACTGCCTCCCCGTGTGGTCCTGACTGTTCCGTTTTTTTTTCTACATGCCCGGACCATACAGGGAGGCTTTATTCTCCCCCCCCCCCTCTCGCCTCCCCCCAGACAGGACACCCCCTGGACCGAACACTACAAGCTCCGTAACCCGGACAAAACTCCTAAATGCCGGACCGGACATTAAAGTCTGCATTCTGGAGCTTGTAGTGTCCTGTCTGGCATTTCGGGTTCTTGTCTGGGTCCGGTTTTTACGGGACTATGTAAAAACCGGACCGGACTAGACTCCGGACCGCCGGACAGGACATCAAAATACTGCAGTCCAGAGCTTATAGGGTCCGGTCCGGGGGGTGTCCTGTTCGGGGGGTGTCTTCTCCGGGGGGGTCCCTGTGATAGCTATCATCAGGGACATGGGGAAGGGGAGATTACAGCCTCCCCCTGTGGTCCGGACCGTCCGGTTTTTGCTACATGCCCGGACCATACAGGGAGACTTTATTCTACCCCTCCTCCTCTACCTGGTGACAGGTGTCACAGGCAGAACCCCCAGACAGGACACCCCCGGACAGGACATCCCCCGGACCGGATGCTACAAGCTCCAAAATGCAGAGTTTGATGTCTGGTCCGGCGGTTCGGGGGTTTTGTCCTGGTCCGGTTTTTACCCATACCCGGTTTTTACCCAGTAAAAATCGTTTTTTGGGCTGTTTATTAGAAGCTTACAAAAATGTTGTGATTTACTCGTTACCAGGTTTTATTTACTGTATCGACAAATATACCCAGCTAGATCATATCATAGATTATGCACCAAGTTATTCTATAAACCCAATAGCGTACTTTATTATCATCATAAAAGAACGGGGGGGAAATAAGAGTACGTCGGAGTAGAGTTTTAATTTTAGCAAGAATCAATGTAAAACTAAAATGAAAAGAGGAAACATTAATCAGGCCTTTCACATAACGAGAGCTAAAAATAATGGAATAGATGTTATTAATCTTCCGGCATTATAAACATATTTTCCATCAGAACAAAACTGTACTGTCCTTTTTTTTTTCTTTCTTCCAGCCAAGTTAGATTTCTAAGGCCCACAAGACTATTTGTTTTATTGTGTTTTGAGCTCCTTATAAGAAAACATTCTATCTCATTGTCTGTGAAGCCGGAACAATAGGAATTTGATAAGATGAAATACTGCCGAAGAGACAAATAGCTTTCAAGTGTGCGGTTTGGTTTATATGTTGTTCACAACAGAGAAATCTGCAGTTGTTCCGGATAACAAGTAAGACAATTACAAAACTTGCGCGTTGTTTGCTATAATATTCTTATTTTCTCTTTGAGAAATTAATCGTGATATGTTAAACACAATGACAACGGCTTGCAGAATGGGGAAGACAATATGAGAAATTAACATATGGGAAAGGCTTTATGAAGAGGATTAGTGACATTGTCAAAGACTGTGTAACAAAACAGTTGTGTGTGTCACAAATGATCATTGTCTGGGTAAAATATCCATGTGATGTACGATGCATCGGCTGGTGACAAGCACTACATTCTCACGATGGCGTCTCGTTCTAATCAGCAGCTTATATTACAGAATTAAATACCTTGCACTAGAGCTTAATCTACTTACTCAATGGGTTCTAATGAAGTCAGTAAAATGAACATTTCTGGTACAAGATGATCAGACCCTAATAGATTCATTTATAACAGTTGCAATTATATTTGTGTATTTGTGAAGGGGCCCATTTATGAAGGATCGCATTTACAATATGATCTGGGCGGAAGATTACCACCCAGCATCGCATTGTAATATGTGATCCTAGCGCAGGGATATATCATTCCCCCACGCGCAGGGACAGGACTCCGAAAGGAGCCATCCCTGCAATGCGCTCAGCCGGAAGCCAGGGGGTCTGCGCATGCACGGTTAGTGCTGACCCCGCTGACCGCACTGCCCCAACGGCAGTGCGATGTGTAGCTTATAGGCTGGAATGGGCTACCGTCATCTCAGAATGGCGGTAGCCCAGGGATGCGAACCACTGCTGCCCGATGTTGATACATCATGCAGCTGCGCATCCACCATAGAAACCTATGGGGGATGCGGCCGGCGGCGGTGCAGGAGGGATAGCAGCAGGGATCAGAGATTCCTGCTGTGGTCCCTCCTGATACATTAGGGTGATACTTAATATGTGCGGCTAACCCCTGGAAACGGGTGTTTTCGGGGGATTTAGCCGCAAATATTGATTGATAATGGGCCCCTAAGCCTGTTAAAAAGGTCTTGTTGCATGATAAATTACTCCGCACTGAAGGGGAGATGGAGGTGGATGTGTCCCTGTGCACCAGAGTACCGCTATACCACCAATGATCAGGAGATAGGGGCCAATATCAAGGCACAATACATCTACTACACTACCAAAGGAAGGTGCGCACAAGGAAACCGGTAAGCTGGGGGGGGGGGACAACATTTTTGTGCCTAGCAGCGGCCAGACCCCTAAATCCGCACCTGCTTAAGACGCATGTCTTTATAAAATCCAGCCAACTCTCATCCTAACCCTCCATTCCATATTCACTGTCTACCCTGTCTGTGTTACCCCATCTGTAAGAACCTCCCCTTTAGTATTTAGTAATCTGTTCCTGCATTGAATAGATTAAAAAGACATGCATACTTGGCGGTATGCAGAAGTGCGCTATATGACCACTTGGTCTAATATTCTCTTCTCACTTGTAATTATTCATCTCTTCCAATGGCATCCTGCCCCAGGACAGCAGCTTTGCTTATCTATGTCTCAGCTGTTTTGTACACTTGCACCAATCCTTCTCTAGATGCAAAAGATACGTCAGAGCCTGCAATTACATCAGCAGGCCCCTCACTGAATTCTGAATAGCTGCCCCATCGCAGCCAAGTTACACAGAACAAAAATAGTACAACCCTTCTTTGTCTGCCTTTGCTTGCAGTAGTATAGCAGGAAATGGTTTGCAAACTGCACCAGACTATATAATATCATAAATATCACCCACAGTT
The DNA here is from genome assembly GCF_055691185.1 of Crinia signifera. Lineage (NCBI taxonomy): Eukaryota > Metazoa > Chordata > Amphibia > Anura > Myobatrachidae > Crinia > Crinia signifera. The sequence continues at coordinate 292,792,657 of NC_139219.1, read as the reverse complement.
AAATCAATACATTGCCCCTATCCCAATACCTTACAATTAGCTTAAAGGTATTAAATCCCGGCTGCTTTTTTCGTCAGTGGAAATAGCGGTACTCGCCTATTCAATGCTATCATTATCGACAGCATTGAAGGCAGTTTCCTGCAAAACAGATACAACTTTAAAGCATAGAGAATTCGGGAAAGCAGCGCTGGGTTTACAGTGAAAAAAAATTGACCAATTTGCAGTGAAAAATTATTTTATATAGCAAATAAAAATAAATATAAACAGTACATATAATCACATATAATATGACATAATAAAAAATATATATAAAAAGGAATTTAAAATTCTCACTCTAAGATTGGATGGGTATCTGGAGGGACCAATGCCCAGTTGGATGTCAGTCCGAATGGAAAGTGCACTTAACCATTACTCGTTCTGCTGTATAGGGAAAAGGCTGGAATGAGGGTGTTGTAAAAAGGAAGTCCACCGGTCCTCTCTATTGGTGCGGATGGATGTTTGTGCCGCTGGAGGAGTCGATGGAGGGATATCCGTGCTGTGACCCTCAGGAATTCCTCTAACAATTAGGAGGAAGGCTTCTTATGGCTCGATGCCCAATTTAAGTAGCTCCTCTTGATGGTAGGATGTCACTTGGAGGTAGTGGTAGGAGGTGGGCGTCTGATCTCCAGTCTGGACTTGAAATTTGGGGGGGGGGGGGCAGGACTCTCTAACAGGTGGCTGGGATGGTTGTCTGCTCACCCGGAGGGATACACTGCCAATAACCCCAGTCACTTGCAATGGAGACGGCCAAGCTCTTGGTACAGGGACACTAATCTCAGACAGGCGGCAATGGATGGCTTGGCTCACCTGGAGTTAAGTGTGCTGAGTGGAGTCCTGAGGGGGGGAAATCGAAATAAAAAGTTCCCAGTTTGGAGCAGCAGTGGACTGAAGGTAGTTGGAGGTCCAATCAATAAGAGTGAGGAGCTGCACCTAACGCGTTTCGCCACTAGCTTGTGGCTTTTTCAAAGGCTTTTTCAACTTTAAAGCATGTCAGATCTGTTTTATCAGAAACGGCCCAGACTGTCAAATTCACAACGGTGTTTCGACAATCCATGGCCGTTTTTGGCACTTGACAACCGGAACATTGACTTTCAGCTGTCGAGTTACAGTCAAATGGAATGAAAACCGCCAAGGATTCTGACTGTCGGAAACATCCCGACAATCGGAATCCTAGATTGAATGCCCGCTATAATCTGAATATATATAAAACAGAGACGTCTTCTCCCAAGTCCTCAGTCATTGAGGGAAGTATGTCGAATCTGTCTATGTCATGCTACATTATTTGTGCTCTCTACTTGTTCACGTCTTTAGTCCCTGCAGTAGAGAACCGTGATGTTGTGCTCCACAGTAGGGACAGTGATCTTGGTCTGATATACTTGCACCAAACATAACACATACCGAAGAATCCATTAGGAATGCAATTTGTCAGAGGTGCCAGAAGCCTTATGTTGGCCTGCCCTTATCATGTATGCATATCGAGATGGATGTCCTCTTCTAAACTAAATTACTTGTAAGCTTTTTCTGTTTGATGCTCTCAACATTTTCTCTTATGTGATTTGAATGTTCTTTAATCTTCACGATGAAGCTCCTATTTACAAAAATGTTGAAGCACACATATTAGTTTATTGTTCATAAGTGGAATTCTTTCAATAAATCATGTTATCTTCGATGATAATTAGCGGTACTAGGATTTGTTGCCATTTTTGCAAAAATGGGTATTAGGGCGGAGATAGGTTAAAATAGTCAGCGCATGGTTTAATAATAGTGTGTGGTGGATTCACTTTTGCTGTATAAATAAATAGATTACTTTGGTTTAAATGTTCTACTGTAGGTTCTAATAAAGTTTTACCAGTTTGAATTTGTCAACCCTATGAAAGTTCCGTGTTCTATGTGAGCTTATTCAGAAAAGCAACGCACCTACAGATTAAACGAACACCCGTGTTTTTTCAATGAAAATATTAATTGATTTCTTTTCTATCCGCTATAATGTGTCATTTGTAATCTGAACGAAGAATGGGCCGCTGTGCTGGGAGCTCCCATCATTTCCTACGTGAAGGGTATCTATCACTTTTGTTCGGCTTTTGTTATATAATTATTATTTTTTTAAGTGCCGTAACCGTTCATCTTGTGGCTGCCATGCTCTTACAATTATGGTGTCTTTATCCTGAAATTGTTGTTTTCCAGTTTATCCCTGTCTCTGTCTGTTACAAGCACACACATAAATAAATCAAGGTTTTACCATTTCTGGACTGATTTGCGTCTCTTGGGCTTTGTTAAGGACGAGTCTCCATGGAGCCCAAGGGCAAAACTCTGGAGGACTATGAGCTACCATGAAATGAATAAAAAAGCTTCTCGATACTGAAGCAATTGCTAATTGCAAAAGCATTCTGATTTCACAAATGAATTAAGGGCTCAGCTGTTAACCCATTCATGCCCATAAATGCTCATGTATTTGTTATTTATTATAATATAAAATATGCGCGACCCTTGGGCTTTTTCCAAACATGTGGACACAGAGACCGATGCTGAAACTTTTTTTAGTTTCAAAAGGAACAACAAAATCCAGTGGCTGAAAGCTCTTCTAGGGCCGGGGTGGCCGGTGGGTCAGTATGTGTCCATGCTAAAGCTGTGGGGACTCTGGATTCCTATCAGAGGAATCACTGCATACTTTTATGATCACTGTTAATAATCCCTGTCTAAAGTTTAAAAGCTTTACTGTAAAATACACATAACATTATACAGAAACAAATAAATAGAGAATTTCATGGCACATTAGAACCACTTGGCCCATTGATCTGCCCCGTTTTACTGAAGGGAGGATATTCTACTTAGCCACTGCCAGTTCTGTGAAGCTATTTTTCATCAAATTTCCTTTGAATCTACCTCCATCCAGTTGCAGCGCATGTCCTCATGTTCTAATACTTCAAGAATGTCTCCTTCGTAAACCTTGTTAACTTACAATCTCTTTGAAAGTTTCCCCTGGAACCTCTCCTCCACGCAGTCAAATACCAGCATTCGTGGTTCTTCAGGGATGGGAATATCATTGTAGCCCCGTCCCCTCCATGTAGACCCCCAAAACGCGGAATTTACTGTAATGGGGCGGGGCTTAATGGTGTCAGGCTTTGTTTCTGCCCCCGATGTGCAGTTGAGAGTCTTCTCTTCTCACTGAGAAGTATGCTAGAGAGGGATCACAAAATCCACCTCATTGAGGTAAGTAGTATACCTCCTAACTTTTAGATGATGGGAGTCATGGGCGGCGGGGGAGGAGCAACAGCCAAAGGGGCAAAGCCATGCTCGGCACACTATTATATTCCCACTCTATGTCCACTTGGATAGTAGGATAGGAACTAGGGTGTCCAATCCCGGGATTTGGCCCCTAAAACGCTGAGAATTCAATCCCAGGATTGGAGTTTTATCCCGGGATTCCGGGATTACATTGCTCATGCGCAGTCTAATGCCTGGCAGCATCTGAGCGGGTGCTCAGACGCTGTCCAGTTTCTCCTGTCCCTGGCAGTACAGCCTGCCTGGTCCTGGGTGCGCTGCCCTCCCATCTCATCAGCCTGCCCTCCCACACTGACTGCATCACAATGCCCAACTCCCGGCTTCATCACCCACCAAACCTCCCACCCGCCTCCTGGCTTCACCGCCCACCCTCCCGGCTCCTGGCCGCACCACACATGTGAGTAAATATGTGGGGTGGCCGGGGCGAGTTTTTGTTATTAGGGAAGCCAATCCTGGGATCCCGGGAATCCCGGGATTGGACATTTTTCAATCCCAAATTCCGGGATTGAAAAAATGCCCCGGGATTGGCATCCCTCGTAAGAACCAAGTGGACTGGCACCAAAAAAAGACGAAAAACCCATATCGACATTGCAACTGTTGACCAGGTTCCCATTAATTCCTTACTCGATCTAGCGTCACTGTATATCTAAATGCAGAAGACCAAGCATAGGCATCTAACAAGATGCTGTCGACCCCTAGTGGCCGATCATAGTTTTGTTGACCTAAACTCAGCCGATCCGGCGTCCGGATCGGCTGGGTTTAGGTGGACAATACTAAGGGGAGGGTGGGATGGCATAGAGCGGTTAGGTAATCCCTGCCCTTGTATGGGACATGTAGAATATTACTTCAGCCACAGCCCCTATCTCCTCTTCCCCTCACATGCATCATGATAGAATCTATTGCACATGGGCCTACCTATGAAGATGGTGATGATTTGCATTTTCCCTGTGATTTTTTTCCTACTGCACATACACATATCTCATTCACTAAGTGGGCCTTCCATGACCTCGCTCTTCAATGTACACAGGGCTGGCTAAATAAATATTGGGGCCCGGAACACTGATATCTCGGGGGCCCCCCAACACCGAACGTGGATTCTTATTACATTGCATATTGAATGTTTTTTTTATTTATTTATTTATTAGAAGTAAATAGATAATTAATATTTACGATGCAATATAATACAGGAGGGCACAGCATTGTGCGTTGTGTGGTTTAGTGTGTTGCGGGATGTCACTAAACTCATTAGTACAGGTAGTCAGACAAGTGATTAGGCAGCCATGCTTTCAGACCCCGAGTCCTTCAAAGTCTTGGGGCCCCTCAACTGGTCAGGGCCCAGTACGAGTGTCCCCTTTGACCCCCCCTGTCGCCTGCCCTGAATGTACACCCCAGATCCCACCCGTTATCCGTTTACCACTGGTTATGATTGGATGAGTTGAAGAGGTAATGATTTTGAGTTATTTATGGTGAAGTGGAACTTGTGACTAGGGTTCTACTGAATATGAATAAATTAACTGATAATGGTTTTAATTAATTATGGGAATGAGGGAGTTAAAGATTGTAAAGGGGTTAATTCTGAAGGAGAAAAAGAGGCAGATGTGTGAAAGCTCATCATGCGGGAGAAGCAGTACCTGGCCTGTTATGTGCCATGATTCCGCTTCTCCCCCATGCAATGTAATCTCTCATGAGCAGGGCCCTCTTCCACCAGATTGGGATCATTGGGTAGACAGAAAGTTGGTTGACAAGCATTAGGTCGACACCATTAGGTCGACATGCATTAAGGTCGACATGCATTAAGGTCGACATGCAGGAAGGGCGACATGACTGAAGAATTGGGTTAGGACGACAGGGTCATTAGGTTGACACAATCATTAGGTCGACATGGGGAAGGTCGACAGTCAAAAGGTCGACATGAGGTTTTTAAAAAATGTGTCCCGAATTTCGACACAGTCGACATGGACACTAAAACGTAGCACCGCGCCCCCTCGCATAGCTCGCTGCACTCGCCATGCTTCGGGTACGGTGCCTCACTGCGCTCGGCACACTATTTTATTCTCCCACCACGCCATAGTGCAGGGCTGGGCAATTGCGGCCCTCCAGATGTTGATGAACACAATCCCAGCATGCCTTGCATCAGTTTCAGCATGGCCACATAGCAAAACTAATGCAAAGCATCCTGGGATGTGTAGTTCATCAACATCTGGAGGGCCGCAATTGCCCAGCCCTGCCATAGTGGATGGTAGGGCATGAAATACCACCTGTCGGCACATGTCGGCTCAAGATTTTTTGAAAAACCCCATGTTGACCTTTTGACTGTCGACTTAATGATTGTGTTGACCTAATGACCCTCTCGACCTAACCCATGTCAACATTCAGTCATGTCGACCTTCCTTCATGTCGACCTTCCTTCATGTCGATCCTTAATGCATATCAACCTAATGCTTATTGACCCAATGCTTGTAGACCTAGTGACCTAATCTCCTTCCGTCGTGTGTTTTTCCTTCTCTTACTTAAACCATCTTTGATGGCACCAAATCCTGTGGTTTTCTGCCAGGCTGATACCTATTCCAGTGTCCTCTGCTGATGCAGCTATAGTTATGTACCCCGTACTTGTCCACTATTGTACTTAATGTAAGTCAATGTTTTGTTTATTTGTTTATGTACTCAGTAATTGGGTGGTGCGGATCCCTTGTGGCGCCATATAAATAAAGTAGGATAATAATAATATTAATAATAATAAAAAATGTATGAATGCAGGATATATGCAAGGTTACAGGGTCACTGTGCCCCACCTTCAGCACAACATGGTTTTGTCTATTAGAGAAAAAATGTGCTTTGTGATTCAGTCTGAATAAGACTCTAAACTCAGGACAATGCTTTATTGCCCCAATATATCAAATCTTTATAAAAAATAAATAAAAAAAAGTAATAAAAGATTACATTTTTTATTTGAAAGAAAATACATTTTTCATTTGCTATTCAAATAGAGTATTTTGACATTATTTCATTTTAACTAAGTGAAAAAAAAAACAACCTGCAGCCTGACAAGGACTGCAAAGCTCGGAACCACTATGAGCTGAATTGACCAGCAAAGTTAATAGACACTCTGTCAATCAAACATTTTTTCCCACACTGTCCACTTGTGATTATCTCAGCAACTAGGATACAGTTATTCATTGACAGTTCCGTACAGAACAGTTATCTGTGTCCTGTGTTTATTATTTTGTTTTACTGTCTGTAGTGGTCGATAAAACAAAATTCCCATTGGACTACATTGAGAAAATATATTCAATGTGGTAAAAGAAAAGCATTGCTTGGTTTTCAAAGTTTATCTTTATCATTACCAAAGCACCCACAGCATACCTCAACCCTTTTGTATATCTCAAAGCGGGAGCTGCTGTGATTGGGGAAGGGTAGTCATAGACTCAGGGAGTGGGGGGTGTGGCCTGTCACCGCATCCCCAGTTTTCATCATTTTCGTGTGTTTTAACTCTGATTCTGATCTGATGGTCCGGTGAGCTTTGAATCAGAGCTAGAGATCACAAGGGCTGCACTATAGATTTGGGAAAAAGGGGGGGGACTGGACTGCACACCATATTTTTAAACATAATGAGAGGTGCTACCAAGTTAAGGCTTCTAGTACCATACAGGAAAAAAAGAACAATACTGATGCACACTCTAAGAACACTGATAGTAAAAATTATTTTGATAAACTCTTACAATTAACATGGAGTATAATTGTAGTTCTTAGCACACATTTGCGCAAATATGTGGGCCCATCCACCGCGTCCAGGTGAACTTCATTAGATGGGTCCCTAACATTTCTAATACTAACACATTATATAAATGTATCTTGGTCTTACCTTCAAATAGAACCAAGTAGGAACCTGTGCTAATTAAAACACCTGAGGGTAGATGGGAGGGGTGCCAGTGCCAGAATGAAGGAGCCTTACCTTCAAGTTTACAATACAGTATATACACAAATATTGGGGAAAGAGGGGGGACTGGACTGCACACCATATTTTTAAACATAATGAGAGGTGCTACCAAGTTAAGGCTTCTAGTACCATACAGGAAAAAAAGAACAATACTGATGCACACTCTAGGTGCTAAGAACACTGATAGCAAAAATAATGGGGGGGCAGTTGGAAGTGCCCATTGCTGCTCTTCTGAGCGTATATATTCAGAGACATAGAGAGACTGGGGGCATGGCCAGAAGCTCACAGAGCGCTGCCTATGACCCCCACAGCAGGAAAAACAGGGGCATGTCCTCGCAAGAGTACCATATTCATAGGTCATGCCCCCTGCCCGGTATGCCATGCCTCCAAAATTTGGGCATGCAATATGTCCCACTGCTGCCAATTCCAAAGTTGGGAGGTATGGATAAGTGTAACAATTTTGGAGTCAGAAACCTTTTTTTGTTTTGTTTGTGTAGTTGCATCTTCACCGTGTGTACTACAGGTTATTGCAGAGGATGACCTTGGTTGTTCTTTGTGATACTGTAAAGAATTGAATGGATTTGTGGTACTATATAAATGAACATAAAAGTACAAGCATTGTTATTGGAGTAGTTGCATTCATAACCTTACAGATTAAGGAAAGAGCCAGTAATGAGTAACATGAGTGGGAGTAGAGAATGATCCCCAATATTCATCTAGTGGTTTCATGTGATGTGCTACACTGTACGGTTTATTTAATATACAGGTTGAGTATCCCGTATCCAAAATGCTCGGGACCAGGAGAATTTTGGATAACGGATTATTCCGTATTTCGGAATATTTTAATATTTCAATGATGTATTTTGAAGTATCTTGCATGTATGCTGTATAAACACATAATATACACACAAATATATTTTATTACCACATAAAATACACACAAATATATTTTAATTGTTCAAAAAACAAGGTTTCAAAACGTGAAACAAAATGTGTGTACTATCTCAGCACTGAATTTGAATGTCAAGCAATCATTGTCTTGCACATATATAGTGCCAGTTACATATCATGTCCCCAGTGATGCTGTTACAAATGTCCCCAGTGAGTTTTTAGCAAAAAAAATTTTTTTTTTCACTTTCTGGAATGTCCGTATTTCGGAATAATTCGGATAACGGATACTCGGATACGGGATACTCGACCTGTATTTCTATTCATGTCACATGCTTAGCCCTGGCCAACCGCACGCAGAACATCATGACACCGACTGCATTCCTAACCTGCCTTTGTTTTTAGATAATGCTGTATATTTTTAAATGAATGAAAATGAACGAGTACAATCAATCCTTCCTGATAAGGCAATGCAATCACAAAATGTTTAATTGTTTAACTCTATTTAGTAGAGGAGGACAAAGCATGGAGAAGCCTCTTTACCAAGGACAAGTACCGCCAGCTGCCTACCACTCGCTATTGGCATAGCACAAGAGCAGGGGAAGAATAAATGCTTTATTATTTGAACAAAGCAAATGATTTTACCTTTGCAAAGGATTTTACAATAATTTTTTCCCCTATTTTAACTAAAAATTTAAATTTCTGAGACGCATTTCTTATTTTAATTTATTAACAGTACTTTATATAGCACACACATATTCTGTAGGGTTTTACAGAGACTCTTTGGCTGTTCAGATCAGTGCCTTCCCCAGTAGAGCTGACATTCTATTTTCCCTAAACACAGCAGCATAACTAGAGGCTTTGAGACTCATGGTTTGAATGAACTCTAGGTCCAGTGCTTTGGATGAAGTAGGTCCAGTGCTTTGGATGAACTATAGGTCCAGTGCTTTGGAGGAACTAGGTCCAGTGCTTTGGATGAATAGGTCCAGTGCTTTAGATGAACTAGATCCAGTGCTTTAGATGAACTAGGTCCAGTGCTTTGGATGAATAGGTCCAGTGCTTTGAATGAACTAGGTCCAGTGCTTTGGACGAACTAGGTCCAGTGCTTCGGATAAACGAGGTCCAGTGCTTTGGATAAACTAGGTTGAGTGCTTTAGATGAACTTGGTGCTGTGCATTGGATGAACTAGGTCCAGTGCTTTGGATGAACTAGGTCCAGTGCTTTGGATGAATTAGGTCCAGTGCTTTGGACGAACTAGGTCCAGTGCTTTGGATGTACTAGGTCCAGTGCTTTAGATGAACTAGGTCCAATGCTTTAGATGAATTAGGTCCAGTGCTTTGGATGAATTAGGCCCAGTGCTTTGAATGAACTCTAGGTCCAGTGCTTTGGATGAATAGGTCCAGTGCTTTGGACGGACTAGGTCCAGTGCTTTGGACGAACTAGGTCCAGTGCTTTGGACGAACTAGGTTCAGTGCTTTAGATGAACTAGGTCCAGTGCTTTAGATGAACTAGGTCCAGTGCTTTGGATGAATAGGTCCAGTGCTTTAGATGAACTAGGTCCAGTGCATTGGATGAACTAGGTCCAGTGCTTTGAATGAACTAGGTCCAGTGCTTTGGATGAACTAGGTCCAGTGCTTTGGATGAACTAGGTCCGGTGCTTTGGATGAATTAGGTCCAGTGCTTTGGATGAACTAGGTCCAGTACTTTGGATGAATTAGGTCCAGTGCTTTGGACAAACTAGGTCCAGTACTTTGGATGAACACTAGTATTAGAGATCCACCAGATGAGGTCACCATGTCACAGATGGTGGGCCTATATTTTTGGCCCAAAGTATGCTAACTACATCAAACTTACCTCATGTTTTATTGCAGAGTTTATTAGAATGATTGTGATCATCAGATTTTAGTATTCAGGGTGTGCACCATGGTTTTACTTTTTGTGTGGAACTGCAAGTCTCAGCATGGTAGCACCTTTCATTATGTTTAGAATTAGGGTGTGTAGTACAAGCCCAACCCCCCACCATAAACTTTCAAAGTGGGCCTCCTATGTGCTTTCTAAGTACCCTTATGGAGCCCACACACGCACCGATGCGGGCGGTGCGATGCTGTACGATGGGGTGCGCGCTCCCGCGGCACCTCATCGTACAGTACAAAAAGTATGTGCTGCACATACTTTTTGTACTAGCTTTTTCTAGCATAGCATCGCATCGCATCACATCGCATGCACATCGTATGCACAAGGCATATGATGCAATGCTATGTGTGCTAATTAAGCCCACAACGCACGCCGGGATCAGTGCGTGTGTGGGCTCCATTAGGCCTACATGCTTTATCATAGCTGCATCATTTCTTAAATCTTGCCACATGACCTCACCTGCTGGTCTGCCCCCAGTGGAACCCAATGACAGGAGACTCCTCAGGTAAGCAGCAGGCAGGCAAACCTAGAAGACAGCAGTGCCAGCATGGTTGCAGCAGGCAGTGATTCAGGAGTCCAGGAAATCAGGGTAGATGCTTGAGCTTGGACGCCGGAGCTTGGTGGGTTCCCTTCACAATGCACGCCGGGATCGGTGCGTGTGTGGGCTCCATTAGGCCTACATGCTTTATCATAGCTGCATCATTTCTTAAATCTTGCCACAGGGCCTCACCTGCTGGTCTGCCCCCAGTGGAACCCAATGACAGGAGACTCCTCAGGTAAGCAGCAGGCAGGCAAACCTAGAAGACAGCAGTGCCAGCATGGTTGCAGCAGGCACTGATTCAGGAGTCCAGGAAATCAGGGTAGATGCTTGAGCTTGGACGCCGGAGCTTGGTGGGTTCCCTTCACAATGCACGCCGGGATCGGTGCGTGTGTGGGCTCCATTAGGCCTACATGCTTTATCATAGCTGCATCATTTCTTAAATCTTGCCACAGGGCCTCACCTGCTGGTCTGCCCCCAGTGGAACCCAATGACAGGAGACTCCTCAGGTAAGCAGCAGGCAGGCAAACCTAGAAGACAGCAGTGCCAGCATGGTTGCAGCAGGCACTGATTCAGGAGTCCAGAAAATCAGGGTAGATGCTTGAGCTTGGACGCCGGAGCTTGGTGGGTCCCCTTCACCTTATGGGCATTGGGACATTTGCCTGTCTAGCCACCCTGTAGTTATGCCAATGCCTATACACAGACATTACAGTTAATATTTTGTAAGTAAACAGTTAATCTACTGGTATATTTTTGGTTTGTGGGAGGAAACATTGCTCAGAGGAAACCCACACAAGCAATTGGTGGGGAGAAAATATAAACTCAATACAGTTCTGTAAGGTAGTATTGCTAACCACTGCAACAACTGTGCTGTATGACTGGCCAGAAGGGAAGACTTTGTTGCCGTTTACAAGCTTAACCTATGTTGCAACATGTGGAACTAACATTTCCTGTAAATAAAACATAGTTTGCAGTGTACTAGGTAAGTGCTTAGCTACAATTTTTTGTTTTTTTAAATGTTTTTTTTTTGCATCCCTCTGGCTGGCACCACAGTTGAGTCCATGTGTATGCTGGCACTTGTAGTTCTCAGGTGCACCCTGCAACATAGGTGCCGATTCTGTGGGTGCTCAAGGGCCTGAGCACCCACGGAAATTGATGAGCACCCACGAGCCCAAGTTGCACTGCTGGGCCGCCATATTAACTTGCTAATTTGCAGCTGGAGCACCCGCATCGCTAACCCTCCCGCCTTGCAAACGGTATGCCGGGAAGAGTGTATTCCGTCCGGTCTTTAGTGACCCGGCGGCTGCCGCATAAAAGGTGCTTATAGTGTGGCGCCCCTCAAGTGGGAACGATATTTATATTTTTCAAAAAAGAGAGACCATACCGTCTCCTCGTGGTGTAATCATGTCCATTAAGGATGATGAGAGCAATAGGATATGTAAAGTTCACAATGTTCAGTTGAAAACCGGACCATATAAAAGAAGAGATACAAAACACAGAATATAGTCTCAGTCTCTGTGATGTCACACTCTTTAAAAAAGATGTTGGGAGATATATGGGGTTCTTCTATATACCCGGGTGTCTTCTTTAATAGTTTAAGGAACACCTCGTGTGGTCAAATGGAGGGCATGCTCACATGTATGCTTACATATGCATCTCGGGTAGTAAACCTATCAAGGTATCTTTTCTTGAAGCACCACAAATTCTCCTGTATGTGTCGGACGATCTTGCTCCCAAAACTCAGTCGGGGATATAGTTCAATACAACCATGAAAAAGAGATAATTTTCAAGATGGATTTAGTGGGTGTTCATGCCCACATACCCATTTTAGTAATAAACCAGGGAAATGGATAAATAGGGTCCCTTCTAAAACCCAAAAAGTGTTGTCCCTATTCGATTTAGGGGACACCTTGTGCAGGCAATACGTTTCTTAGCTTACATGTATGCTTACATATGCAAAACAAGGGGAACACCTATCACGGTATCTTTTTATGATGTCACATTCATTCTCATTCAACTCCAGAAAGTGTGCTTACGTGTATGCTCACTTCAAAACAACAGTGGATCCTCTCATCAAGGTATCTTTCGTATCTCAAATAGAGGGGATGTCCATCCAATATAGTATCCAAAAGACAAATCTTTTTATTCTCAAAAAACAACAGAAAAAGTGTATGTACAAGTCTGTAAAAGCTGATCTTTAAAGAGCCTCCTTTTCTCCTCACTTTATCACTGGGAGTAAGATGGAAAAAAACCCGGGGTGACTCACCAGATCAAAGTTGAGGTGTCCAGGAGGGCAAAAAGTTGTACAGCAAATGGCCAGGAGGTACCGCACCAACGCGTTTCGACCCGTTGGTCTTTTTCAAGGTGGTACCTCTGACCTCCATTAGGCCTTTTTTATACACATCTAAAAGAAAACTCCTCCCCTTCCTCTCCCTCGCAATTGGTTGATTATCATTTACATCAAAAAATGGTATATACATGCATGGTACATGATTTATATAACAAACATCCATAGAATCAATTTATTAAAATCCGTAAAAAACAATAAAAACATATTCTAACTGTAAATACTGCTGGAGATGGGATCGCAAACAGGAAGTCCCAGAGACCACCCCGGGAGCTGTATGATTTAATTAAACGGCACTGTTAAGGTCACATACATTATATCACATGCAGATTTCTGGTTACCAGCGTAGGAGACACATGGGGCTTCCTGTGGTCAGTCACTCGTATGCCAAAAGGAGTTCCCGTCTGTCTCCTGTGACCCGCACGTGGAACTCGTGCGGGTCACAGGAGACAGACGGGAACTCCTTTTGGCATACGAGTGACTGACCACAGGAAGCCCCATGTGTCTCCTACGCTGGTAACCAGAAATCTGCATGTGATATAATGTATGTGACCTTAACAGTGCCGTTTAATTAAATCATACAGCTCCCGGGGTGGTCTCTGGGACTTCCTGTTTGCGATCCCATCTCCAGCAGTATTTACAGTTAGAATATGTTTTTATTGTCTTTTACGGATTTTAATAAATTGATTCTATGGATGTTTGTTATATAAATCATGTACCATGCATGTATATACCATTTTTTGATGTAAATGATAATCAACCAATTGCGAGGGAGAGGAAGGGGAGGAGTTTTCTTTTAGATGTGTATAAAAAAGGCCTAATGGAGGTCAGAGGTACCACCTTGAAAAAGACCAACGGGTCGAAACGCGTTGGTGCGGTACCTCCTGGCCATTTGCTGTACAACTTTTTGCCCTCCTGGACACCTCAACTTTGATCTGGTGAGTCACCCCGGGTTTTTTTCCATCTTACTCCCAGTGATAAAGTGAGGAGAAAAGGAGGCTCTTTAAAGATCAGCTTTTACAGACTTGTACATACACTTTTTCTGTTGTTTTTTGAGAATAAAAAGATTTGTCTTTTGGATATTATATTGGATGGACATCCCCTCTATTTGAGATACGAAAGATACCTTGATGAGAGGATCCACTGTTGTTTTGAAGTGAGCATACACGTAAGCACACTTTCTGGAGTTGAATGAGAATGAATGTGACATCATAAAAAGATACCGTGATAGGTGTTCCCCTTGTTTTGCATATGTAAGCATACATGTAAGCTAAGAAACGTATTGCCTGCACAAGGTGTCCCCTAAATCGAATAGGGACAACACTTTTTGGGTTTTAGAAGGGACCCTATTTATCCATTTCCCTGGTTTATTACCAAAATGGGTATGTGGGCATGAACACCCACTAAATCCATCTTGAAAATTATCTCTTTTTCATGGTTGTATTGAACTATATCCCCGACTGAGTTTTGGGAGCAAGATCGTCCGACACATACAGGAGAATTTGTGGTGCTTCAAGAAAAGATACCTTGATAGGTTTACTACCCGAGATGCATATGTAAGCATACATGTGAGCATGCCCTCCATTTGACCACACGAGGTGTTCCTTAAACTATTAAAGAAGACACCCGGGTATATAGAAGAACCCCATATATCTCCCAACATCTTTTTTAAAGAGTGTGACATCACAGAGACTGAGACTATATTCTGTGTTTTGTATCTCTTCTTTTATATGGTCCGGTTTTCAACTGAACATTGTGAACTTTACATATCCTATTGCTCTCATCATCCTTAATGGACATGATTACACCACGAGGAGACGGTATGGTCTCTCTTTTTTGAAAAATATAAATATCGTTCCCACTTGAGGGGCGCCACACTAAAAACCCTGTTTTTTTACTGTATATCCTATGTTACCAGGCTGATAATACCTGGTTTTAGTGTATTGGCTGACCCTACTCAGCGCCTTAACAGTATATTGCTTGTCTATTGCATAAAAGGTGCTGCCCAGCACCATTAACAGAGCTGACAGAAGCATCTTCCCGGCATTCCTGTGCATGGGCGTACATACGGTTATCAAAGAGAAACAGCTGCAGGTCCACAAGTTATGTATAAAAAGGGGAACTCTGTTGCCGTAATTTGATTATTGGAGGCAACTGTGCTGCATATTGGTATTATTTTGTGGCCACGCCCCTTCCGCTTGAAGCCACTCCCCTATATTTTTGGCTTGAGCACCCAGCAGCAAAAACATAAATCGGCACCTATGCCCTGCAATACATACTTGTACAGTTGGAGCAGCTCCTGGCGATAGAATCGCCAACCGCCGCCATCCACTGGAAAAGGGCGGGCGCGCATGAGACAGTCGTATGCCCCATTCCGCCGGAGTACCCGTCAAATGGAGTGCCTCTCCGCTGGCAATTGCCAGCTGAGGGAATCTGCCAATTTCCAGCGCTGGCTGAGAGGCGCTCCATCTGTACATTATTTTAACTGTTCTCCCCAAGTACTATATCCCAGCAGTCAGGATGGAAGGCTGGTGGCCCCCATAAGTATTTTAACACTACCTCTATCCCTAGCTAATCCCTTCTACAGCCCAACCCTAAATGTCCCATACTGCAGCCTAACCCCAACTGCTCCCCTCCTGCAACCTAACACCGACCTCATCCACACATGTAGCCTAACCTTAATCCAACTCCTTGCCAGCAGGATCTGACTCACCTGGACTGGATTTGTCCAGAACCCAGATAGAAAGATGATAGATAGATAGATAGATAGATAGATAGATAGATAGATAGATAGAAAGATTATAGATAGATAGATATATAAATAAATAGAAAGATGATAGATAGATAGATAGATAGATAGATAGATAGATAGATAGATAGATTTAAATATGTACACCATTTTTTTAAATTTGATATCTCTCCACTAGGCTCCAGGCTATTCATACTAACCTTAAATCCAGGAAGGCCGATGCTTCATTGCCCCAAACTTCTGCAAATCACAGTGACATAGCATTTCCATCGCCCATTGTGCATGCCCCCTTATAATTGTGTATCTAATACATGGAGACCATGCAGACACAGCATCCCCTTCATATAGAAATCAATAAAAACATGATTTAGGAGAATCTTCAATATAAAATACATGAAAGTTTACTCATTAAATAACAGCAAAAAAAAAATGATTTTAGACTTCTGCAATAAAGTTATTTTGTCATTATTTGGTGACATTTTCCTTCTACCAAACTCAGAGTTCATCTCAAATATCTCAGTTCATCTCAATATTATTCCCAATTATTCAAATTAGCCTTTATCGAACATACAAGGTTATACAATGTTGAGAAAGGTGTATCACATCAAATGCCTTCATTCTGTTATTATTACCTTTAAGTTGCTGATACAAGAGGAAATGTTGCTTCCATCTTCCCCACCCCATACTTTACTTCATAAGAATACCATCCAGCTGTTATTGCAAACTACAACGAACGAGTTAAAGGGTCAGCTAATAAGAAGTATAAGGTGGAACGTGATCTCTTATCTTCACTGGGAACTTGGGAAGGAGAAATCAAAAAATGAAGTGTGGCTTCAACTCTCTGCGGAGTGATTCACTTGCTATTGTCCAGCCAGACAATAGCCTTTTCATCTGAGCTTCTTCAATGCATTTTTAGATTCTCTTTTATTCCTCTATGAATTAAACCGGGCAACAATTAATTTCAGAGAGAGAGAGAGGAGAAAAAAAAGAATTCAACAAGGATCTATTACCCCTCTCAGCCTCTGTTTCTGCAATGAAAATCTATTTCCTTTCTCTATTATGTCTTCCATAATTTAATGCCCATTTTATTAATGGTCTGAAATAATTACGGAACCTTTTGTAATTCTCAAGTATGTTTTATTTAATTGTGCAATAAATGTATAATCGCTGCTTTCCATCTCGGTCTATTATGGTGGTAAAATTAACAATTATGCAGCAATGGGTTTAGGTCTCCTGAAAATCACTTCAGATAACGAGACGTGTATAAATCATTCATGAGGGCGATTTTATGAAAAGGAAAAAGAGCAGGAAGGGAGGGAGGGTTTCGCAGAAAAAAGGAAACTGATGACATTGGCAAAGCAAAGACTTGGCTTCTGTGAGATCACAGATATATTAACATGTGTCTATATGGAAACCATTTATATAACCAATGCTTGTACATATCAGTGGTGCGGAATGGTAACGATGGTTGGATACTTACGAAGCACAGATTTTCACTGCAATACAAACCTAGCCTTTTTGTTTAGTGATTACAGAGCAATGTTAATTGATTCGTTACCTATTTAGTCCAAAACTCCGGTGTCAAGCAAGTATCATATTACCTTCCTTTAATTTGTGCCTGTCCAGATATGTAACTGCCTCTTAATAATTAATTTTACACTATAATTATGCTCCACCAACATAGGAAGCAACGCTGTACAGATACTGCGAATTCCTATTCCTAGTAGACCTAGGGCCAGATGTACTAAGCTTCAAAAAGTGATAAAGTGGAGAGTGATAAAGTGGCAGCCAATAATCTCCTAACTGGCATTGGTGTTGACAATGACAGTTATGAGCTGATTGGCTGAATGTTTATCAATCTAAACTTTATCAATTTTTCGAAGCTTGATACATCTGGCCTTAATTTTCCTAACACCCCCCCCCCCCCCCCCCAAACACATACTGTATACAATTACACCACAGCCAATGCCCTAGCTTCACACTACTGAGGGAGAAAGTGAGATGCACACAACGTATTGGCTGATGCAGTTGTGAATGGCGATGAATGTGTCTTGGATGTTTTTTCTCACTGCACCTCCTCTGGAGCCAAGCATACGCAACTATGGGCCATGCAGATACTTACCCTCTGCTGTCCTCTTGCGGAAGGTGGCGAGCTATATCGGAGTCATTAGTGTGAGAAGCAGGGTGCGGGCCAAGGGGTGCCACCATCGGAGTGGGTAAACTCAAAATGCCTGCTTCTCCACAGTGACAGGAGCAGGGTGCTGCAATGCGATGTTCTGACGACTTCTTCACATAAGAAATAATAATGGAAAGTGTTTTGTATAGTGTGGCGCTAGGATATGGAGAGCATTCACTCACAATGCTTAATGTAGCTTCACCCTACACCTGAAGAGATTCACTGATAAAGAAAAAAAAAGTTACTATAATCTATTTGTAATAATGTTTTAGAAAAAAAAAATTTTAAACCTGAAAACTGAAGAAAACTAAAATTCAAATGAATTTTAAGGGAAATACTCATTTTTTGTGCTGAGAATAGGTACAAATGCACCCGCTAGCATGTGTAGGCAGAATACCTCACACACATATGGGGTAGATATATGAAACAGTGATAAGGGAGAAGAAGTGAGCCAGTGAGGAAGAGTGGCTTACAGTATGTCAACCAATCAGCACTGAAGTAACATCTGTAATTTGCATGATATAAAACTAAGATGATTGGTTGCCATGGGCCACTTCTCCTCTGGCTCACTTCTCCTCCCTTGTCACTGCTTCATACATCTACCCCAATGCACTGAATTATTAGTCATCATCATCAATGTAAATATAAACACTGGCATTACTACGCATTTAGCATAATGAGGGGTAAATTTGACTCACTGCAAGGCCCAAACAATATTTACTGCAGTATTTATCATGTATTTCCCAAACTTGCCCAAACACTAATCCCAGCACCTCTGCCTGGACATTTTACTTTAGCTGCTGACGTAATAGGAACATTTCAATCTGAAGCTTTGGATAAAATATTCTTAGTAATAGCTCCAGTGGTAATATCTGTCGGTAATGAGAAATCTATAACAACATCTAGACATCCATGTAGATATTTGCCTCTTGTAGAAAAGCATAGAGAAATGTTTATTTTCCTGGGAGATATATATGCAAAGTACCTAGAACTAATACACAATTTAATTGTATTGAGCTTTTCCTGTGAGAAATGTCTGAGCAATGTTCCGGGAAAACCAGCATCCCAGGAAAGGCAGATAGGGTCAGTCTGGTCCTTTGTATAAAGAAAATCATTTTTGGGGATAGTTCCATTTTAGTGCTTTGGTTAAGTCAAACTTTACATTCAACTACATCAATAACACTTTATCTGTAATGTATTCAGTACTCGTGCCTTAGTGAAACTTTTACATGAATATTTGAGAATTTTAGATAAAATACAGTCAGGTCCATAAATATTGGGACATTGACACAATTCTCATATTTTGGGCTCTATGCACCACAACAATGGATTTGAAATTAACCAGACAAGATATGCTTTAACTGCAGACTTTCAGCTTTAATTTGAGGGTATTTAAGTCCAAATCAGGTGAACGGTGTAGGAATTGCAATGGTTTCTATATGTGCCTCCCACTTTTTAAGGGGCCAAAAGTAATGGGACAAACTAAACAATCCTAAATCAAACTTTCACTTTTTATTACTTTGTTGCAAATACTTTGCAGTAAATTGCAGCCTGAGGTCTGGAAAGCATAGACATCACCAAATGCTGGGTTTCATCTAGAGATGCCAATCCCAGGGCATTTTTTAAATCCCAGGAATCACGGGCTTCCTGGGATCCCGGGGTTGGCATCCCTAATAAAAAAAAAAAACACCCCCATAGTGTCATGTCAGCGTTGGTTTCTCCATCAGGCCACTCAACCTTTTCTGGCATTGGTATACAATATGGCCCTTATTCAGATCTGATTGCAGTACAAATTTGTTCTCAAAATGGGCAAAACCATGTGTACAGCAGGTGGGGCAAATAGTGGCTGCATTATTTTTACACTGCAATTTAGATTTCAATTTCAACACACCCTACCCAAATTTATCACTGACAGCCATATTTTCTTCCTCTCCGGAGTGACTTTGGAAAGGGAATAATTAATTGTGAAAGGTTGTTGAGGAAGAAATAATTATCAAATACATGTATAGAAGATACTGAACTTGTTAGTTAAAAAATACATTTCTACTTTAACAGGCTCAAAATGTCAGTCAGAAAATTTTGGGACCACCAAACTGAAGGAATTTTTGGTACTTGTGGAGTATCACGGCTCCCATCGCATGCCATCGTATGCCATATGTAGTGGCATGAGATAGCATGCGATGAGATGCAATTTTTACCGTTTTTTAGCTATTTTTAGCAAAAATCGCATGCAATCGCATCGCATGCAATCAAATCGCATGCGATCTGATGCGATCGCATGCGTTTTTGCACTGAAATGCATCCACGTCGGCGTGGAGTTGAGAATAGAAAGTGTGGCGAGCGTAGCGAGCCACCGTGCCCGAAGCGTGGCGAGCGCAGCGAGCCCTGCGAGGGGACGCGGACACCTGTGAAGCCCGCGAGGGGACGCGGATACCTGTGAAGGTATCCGCGTCCGCTCGCCACGCTTCGGGCTCGGTGGCTCGCTGCGCTCGCCACACTTTCTATTCTCAACTCCACGCCGACGTGGATAGTGGGGGTATGAAAAGGTCGTAGGACGCGTACCGCCGCCACTCGCGGGCTCGCTGCGCTCGCCATGCTTCGGGTTGGCGTTGATAGTGGGGGTGGTACACTCTGAAAAATGACATTTGGGGGCATTTAACATGTTTGCAACACATTTCCATGCATTTGGATGCATTTCAGTGCAAAATCGTATGCGATCGCATCGCATGCGATGCGATGTGATTTTTTAGCATACAATGCACATCGTGGGAGCCGTGATACTCCACAAGTACCAAATTTTTTTTCTTAAATACTTCCTGTAAAAATCACGATATTATCTCAAATTACAATTATTTCTGAAACTTTTCCAGGTACTGTTGCAAATCCATTTGTTTGCCAATAGTTTCATGTCATTAAACCCTATCCCATCCTCATGTCCCTTAAAGTCCCAGATATCAAGTTCCACCCAATCTCCCCCATATATTACGCCTATCAATAAACCCCAGATACATTATGTCATGTACCTATGATCATTTTATGCCCCCATTTCATATTATGCCAAAAAGAACAGATGTACTTCTCAAAAACACATTTGCACGCCTATTTTTTTAAAGTCCCAGATATCAAGTTCCACCCAATCTCCCCCATATATTACGCCTATCAATAAACCCCAGATACATTACGTCATGTACCTATGATCATTTTATGCCCCCATTTCATATTATGCCAAAAAGAACAGATGTACTTCTCAAAAACACATTTGCATGCCTATTTTTTTACAAACACACCCAGAAAATGGCAGCTTTCTGCCCCCAAACGCTGGGTTCCTGCATCAAGCTCCAGCCACATTGCATGTACAATCTATATGCATTTTGTTTGCTATTTCTGCTCGTGCATGCACAAACAATGCGCAACGCATGCACAGTCATTGGATAATTGCTGATTTGCAAATTCGCTATTTAGCAGTCTTGTATGAATAAGGCCCTATACACTGGACACATAAAACCAGGGTTGCCGACTTTAGAAAGCTCCTCTCTGGGAGAAGCCCGGAGAGGAGATTTCAGCAGGAGTTCACGGGGTGGGCTTAAACGTGACATCATTAAGCTCCGCCCCATGAAGGAAAGTGCCTCAATTTGCCGATCTCTGCGGAGGGGGCGGGTCTAAATGACGTGATGGTGACACTTTAGCCCTGCCCCCTCTCCGGAGATCATCAGAAAAGGTCATTTAAACGCCGCGGCCGGGGAGGGAAGCCGCAAAAAGGAGGGGGGAGCGGGGGTCCCCCAGAATCAGGGAGGGTTGCCCACCTTTCCGGGGGCCCGGGAGGGTGACCCGATTTTCGGGACCCTCCCGGCCATTCCGGGAGGGTAGGCAACCCTGCATAAAACATATAACACACACATACTGTATAATATATGTAAGGGGAAAAGGAATAGGGATGACTTGTACACAAGCTATAGAATAGAGCACAAATACAAAGGTTACAGAAATGCATTGCCGTTCACTTTTCCATGAAAATGCTGAACTCCCGATGACTTTTACCATAGTGTGTTCATATAAACAAACAATTACATATTCATATCAACCAGTTGCCAATATTGTTTAGGTATTTTAGATAAGAATGTGATTTAGAGAGTTGAATATAGCCAGAAGCTACTGGCAGATTGGTTGATTAAAAAAGACTTAAAGTAGATGAATTGTTAAATGTAAAATGTTTACATCCTGTTGACGAGACAATATAACTTCACCTACTGGGCTGACTTGTAAAACAGTAAAGTGCTAAATACATTGACCTGACTTGGTGGTATTTAATTATGAAGCACAGGTTTGATGGGTAGAAGACTGAAGGAAAACTCGCCAGCTGATTGCTCTCATATATACGTTCTGGCAGACATTAAACAATAAAGCGAATCCCGCAGCATTCAGAGATTTTAGGGGTGGGAGGGTAGAACTATTGTCTCTCTGTCGAAAAGCTCTTCTGTACATACAGAGGGACAGCTCTTAATTCTGAGTGTAAACACCACTTGGTAAACAGAAAAAGGAAATGATCATTAATTTTCCCAATTACCACCAGCGCAAATGTTACTAATGGCTCGTTATCACCACCTCTCAGCGAGGGAAAGTCTTCTTTGCACAATTCATTACAAATGGCTTTCCTCCTGATTATCATTAATAAATACGATGTGTGTATCTCCCATTGCAAAAGACAAGCTCTGTTATTGTGAATGGAAGTCTAACCTTTCAAAGGCGGCTTTTTCATGTGTTGAGCGAGGGATTTACAAATGCAGGCTAACTGTGCTTTGCCAACACCATGCTTTCAGAGTGTAAGCGGATGAGCTACAATACCAAGTACTTACATCAATTGTTGCCCTCTACTGGTGGTTATAGCTATAGGACTGCAAACCTTGGCTGTCTGGTCTAGTTAACCTTAAAATCAGTGCTGTTGGGGTGTCACCCAGGGACTCCCACAAAATAAGGGTCCCCACAGGGCAGCAGTCATTGCCCCTTAATGGTACCTGTTTCATTGAGACAAGAAGAGTGCGTGGAGTGGGTACTAATTACAAAGACTTGTTAGAGGCGCCCAACCTGACCTGGGTCAGCAACTAAGGGGGACATTGTTCACCTTTGCAGTGCTGCAAATGTCCTCTGTGGACGCATTTTTGATAGGGTTTGGCCATGCCTCCCCAGGTTCCTCCATACCTTGCTCAGTACCTGGGGCACATACCCTCTCTTGGTAGCCCTGGTTACCGGGCCTGGTTACCAGCAGCACTGTGGATGTAATGATGTTGCGAGAATGGTGTAGTATTCCTGAGACAGTGGGTCTTATTCTAGTTCACTCTTTCTGACAAAATCCTTCTTAGATGGACAAAACCATGTGCACTGCAGGGGGGCAGATGTAACTTGTGCAGAGAGAATTCGATTTGGGTGGGGTTTTACTTCAAAGTGAGATCTATATTGCAGTGTAAAAATAAAGCAGCCAGTATTTACCCTGCACAGAAACAAAATAACTCACCCAGATCTAATTCTCTCTGCACATTTTATATCTGCCCCCCTGCAGTGCATATCGTTTTGTCCATCTAAGAAGGATTTTGTCAGAAAGAGTGAAGTAGAATAAGGCCCAGTGTATCATATGGTAAGTTACCATTTGGGAGCGCAATATCATGCAGTAGAGTCTTTTTGCACAAGACGCTGTATGATTGCAGAAACATTGATAACATCATTGTACATGGGGTCACCATACAGAGACTGAAGGCCTCTCTAGATACATAGAGGGGTGTTCAATGTCTGTCAAGCTCGTAATGTTTGGTGAGCTCTGTTGTTTTCTCAACGAGAGGTTGTTTTTTTTATGAGGTCGCCTATTAATTGTCTAGTTTTCTCGACTTGTCGAGCAGAGCTCGTCTGGTTTAGTTTTCGGTTTCTTCGACTGTCGAGTTGAACATTTCTCGACTTGCCGAGTTATTTTGAGTAAAATCTGTCAATAATTCCTGCAGCCTATTCAATGTCAAAGAGTACATCTGACCTCGACTGTTTGAAATCTCAAAATTAACTTGACAATTCTTTCTGTCGTGACAAGGGAGTTTCTCTTGTTGCATGTCCAAAAATTGTGTTAAGTGTATATGCAGGATTCCCTAATGTTTGTAGTGCTTATCTTCACTTCTGTCTGTGATATTTTGCTAAATATTCATCTTTTGTTTCATTTTCAGTTTGCTGCCTGTTTATATGGTATGCTTTATTCCATTATCAGCATCAGTTTTCAGCTTGTATTATTATGCATTTGTTTAAATTATTCCATTTGCCATATAAGAATTATTCACTTTTTTCTGCTTACCTTTCATGTTCACTGCGCTGGATTTTGCCCATTGAAAGTCTTCTGTATACATGTCTATTTGTGTCTACTTCTGGTTTGACCAAACACCTATGTTTAGGTCCCTTGTATCCATGCTGGGGCAGATTTACCCAGGATTCAAT
Source organism: Crinia signifera (assembly GCF_055691185.1). Lineage (NCBI taxonomy): Eukaryota > Metazoa > Chordata > Amphibia > Anura > Myobatrachidae > Crinia > Crinia signifera. Next base: position 292,768,322 of record NC_139219.1, on the reverse strand, counting down.
GTTTGTTGTTGCCATTCTTTTGTTTACTTCTCCCACAATGCACTCTGTTTACCTCAGAGCTCTCCCTCCTGTACTGAGACTTCAGGGAGATACCAGCATTGTGCAGTCTGCTGATTTGGAAATGTTTTTTATAGGAGAATTTGCATTTTTAACAAGATATCTACTTTCATATCATTGACTACAAAAATGGAGCCTATAATCTCTGACACAATTGGCACTTTCCGCTCTAGGGGAGAACTCGACTTGTCGAGCTACATTTTCAGTCAAGCAAAATGAGAATAACAAATGCAAATGCTCGACAATTCGGACTGTCACTGGTGGGATTGAAATTACAGTTTGAATAGGCGAGAACTCGACTTGTCGAGCTAAATTTTCATCTCGAGCAAAACGAGAAAAACAAATGCTGAACAATTCGGACTGTTACTGGTGGGATTGAATACCCCCCTTAGTCTGAGCTGATCTCCCAGGATGCACAGGCCTCTCTAGTAGCAAGTGTGATCACAGTAATGTAATCATGTCAGAACGGCCAAGACACACCTGCATTTATACCACCCCCAAATGCAGACTTCCTGTCAATCACTTTCCGACTAAGATCTCGCTTTGACCAAACTCACGAAAAACTCGCTGTGTATGCGGACTGTGGATCGATCCATATGAGTTACATAGCCGCTTTGTGTCCGAATATATGGATTCGGCATGAAAAGCCGGCGGTCGGGATCCCGGCGTTCAAAATCCCGACGCCGGAATCCCGAACGCCGAAATCCGACATGGGGGGGCGTGGATCGCCCCCCCTTGCGGACTCGCTGCGCTCGCCACGTAGCGGGCCCGGTGCCTCGCTACGCTTGGCACACTAATTTATTCTCCCTCCGAGGGTGTCGTGGACACCCACGGGGGGAGAAAGTGTCGGGATTTCAGCGTTCGGGATTCCGGCGTCGGTATTTTGAACGCCGGGATCCCGACCGCCGGGATTTAAACTGCATCCCCGAATATATATATATATATATATATATATATATATATATCCCCATATAGGAGGGTGAAACATGATACAAGACTTAGAGCGGGAGAGAACAATATTAAACATAGTGACAGAGGTTGTGGATAGCAGCAGTGGCAGCCACAGCTTCAACCATGTAGTGTGGGGAAGACCACTTAGCACATATAAACAGACATGCAGGGAAGGCTCCGGTACATAGTGTACATGTGCACTATGTAATATATGTGCTAGACAATTCCCCCAGGGACTGGCAGCGCTGAATACAGTTTGCGCTGTGCGGAACCCATTTATCAGAATGCCTCACACACTTTTAGGCCCGCCCCTAGACTGCCATTGGCTAGTTTCCTAGAGGAGTGTGTGAAGCGCTGCAGAATATGTGTGCGCTATATAAGAAACTGTTAATAAATAATAAAGCATGCTGATTCCTGAGAACTGCAGTATTCAGCGCTGCCAATTCCTGGGGTAACCATCCAGCACGTATATTATATACACAAACCTTTATCCGACTCTCATTCATATTGCGAGTTTTGGGCACCAGCTTTCTCAATGTAACCCTGGTACCAGTGTGATCACGATGATATAAATCTCTCAGCCAAGAACTGCTTTATGGAACAATACAATACAATAAATCCCTGAATCCTGCATAAACTACTCATTATGGACAACTACAGCATGAGTATTGCATCTGTCATCTAATTGTTAATACTACTCCATGGTCACCCACAGGAGAAAAATGTTTTGTTAATAAAATAAAAGCGCTCCTATTTTTTTTTTTACATTTAAATTTTTTAACACGCATTATTTAGATTTGTTGTTGAATTTCCAGAACCTAGAAGGCTAAGCCCTGTGCTTTGGCCAATAAGTAGTCTCTCGCATGTGCTCCTTGGCACCTAATTGGCCTGGCAGGCCATACCCAACGTAGCTGCCAAATGTTACCACTGCTGGCGAATGTCACTGGGAAGCTGCCCATCACTCATTCACTCTTCAGATTTTTTTTTATTTGGGCTAAACACCAAAAAAGATTTTTTTTATAGCTGTGATGAGCATTACCCCAAAAAAAAAAAATCTTTTTTTGTTGTTGTCAGATTTCTTAATAAATTGATCCCTATAACTCTAATTTTATAAAGACACACAGAGATTCCCCTGGATCCAATGAGACAGTTTAATGCACAAATACAGTCAGTGGCGGATTTAAACCTCATAGGGCACTTGGCAAGATACCAGTTTGGGGCCCTCCCCAAACAATCCATTGCACTATATTTTTGCTGCTGATGGCAGATGGCATCGATAGAGGACCTTGGCGCGTTTATCTACCAATAAATGCTCATCGGGTCATAGTTGTGGGTGATGATATTGCAAAAGAGCTAGACATAGGCTCTTGTCAGTACTGAAGTTGTTCTAGCACAGCTCTGTAATAAATAGGTACCATTGTTCAACAGCATTATTTTAATGTCATCATTATGCTGTGTTTGCAAACCGCTTCATGACCCATTAGCAGAACTCTTTTTCATTGCGAGCCTGTTTCCTCCGCGGTAGAAGTAGATCATGAGGAAAGCAAATGGCCTGTCTGTGAGCATTGATCAGCCCTGAGATCTTTATCAGCCAGAAGCAGAGTCACGAGCTTGGAGAGAGAGCAGCCCCAATTACAAACTAATCAGACAAAGCCGGCTAATAGGTGACAAAGCTGTGACCTATTAAATGGCCCGTGATCAAATCATGTCCTTTTTCATCAGCTGTGAAGCCTTTAGAATTAATCACAGATCATTCATCACCTTGTAAAAAGCCTTTTTTCAACCTGTATCGTAAACGCTTGACGATTAGAAGTAATTACAGGGACAGTTGGGCTCGTGAACAGTGATCTATGGGTATTCATAGGGGTAACGGCCTTAAATCCTTATTATTGAAGTTTATTAACGGAAACAAATGAACTGGAAAAAACATAACACTGCAATAGAGATACTGGTAGCACTGCTTTAATTATTTCTCCTGACTTCAATCTATTACTTATAATATACCTTGGGGCTGAACAAGGCCAGGTAGAGATGAGAATGAGGTTTTTTTTTTGTAATCATCTTTTATGGAAGCATTCTGTATGCAAGAAACAGAATATCAAGCAAAGCAGTGTTACAATCCTTATACCAAAGGGCAAAACATGTAACACAAAAACAGAGACAATAGTTGGGTGCTCAAACTTGGATCGTAATGACAAGATAAAACAAAAAAACAAGCAAATAAAGAAATGAAAAACTGCTTATTACATTAGATTCTTACAATAAAAATAATAAACATTAGAAACCCCCCCTTATAGTGCTTACACGCGGTTAGATGTGAAATTCGATTTGATTTCGATTCGATATGCTGTTTCGATTCAACCTGGTATTCGGATTTCTACTATACAGTGTTGCCTGGCAAGGCTATTTTTTTTTTTCAATTTCCACTAAATGTGAACGTGCATCGGGATCGAATCTGCACCGAATACTGCTAAAAATGTTCGATTTCATTTCGATATAAGTAATCGATATAAGCAAAATTGAATAGAAAAATAATGGAAATCTCACCATGTGTACACTCTATTAAGCTTGGGTCACAACTGGGTTGTATTGGCGGTGCTGCATCCACCGGATACAACCACAGCATGCTGCGGTTGAGCAGAATGACAGGATGACCGGATTTCAAATAGATCACATACATTTCAATGTATGTTAGGCTAAGTGTGGCCCAAGCCTTACGTGCTTATTACAGATTCTGCTGAATAGTTGCCCCTCCCTATTGAAACAACAACAAAAACTTTAAAGTCCCAAGAATCCTTGTTGCCTCACCACAGATGAGGACCACAGGAAATCCTCCAACAAATGGACGTGAGGGGAAGGAAGTGGTCAGTGGCGCTGTATTCCATTCTCAAATTATTTCAATGTGATTCTTACGAAATTTTCAGAATAGTCATGCGTGTGAAAAATGAGAATAAACAATAAACAATCAACCATTGTTTAGTCTCATTTTTCACACGCATCACCATTCTGAAAATTTCGTAAGAATTACATTGAAAAAATTTGAGAACAGAATCCAGCGCCACTCACCACTTCCTTCCCCTCACACCTCTCACTATTGATACAGATATTTCACCAGTTTCTAATGTGGAATGTGGTCTTTAGAATCAAGATATATAAACAATATCACAGGTCAGAACGAAAACACACTGTCACACTGTTTATACATTCAGGATAGTCTGCATATAATCGCAGCATAGCGAAAAGCTAAAGGCTGCCCAGCAGAATGTCCACCCCTCCCCACTGGCGCCCAAATCCCCCTGCCAGCATGCGAGCGAATGGGAAGCAGGAGATGACATCATGTGACATCAGCTACTTGCCCTGAGCAGGCAACACCAGGCCTGTGCTCTCAGGGGAGTGCATATCGTTTTTGTGAGAACGCCCATATAATGCAGAGTGTTCCCCTGACCTCCCTTCCTGAAACGAATGGCCCGGCAAGTATAAAACTCACTGAAATCATCCACTTACGGGGTTTGCGCAATCTCTGACTATTGGGGACGGGGACATAATGAATGGGTCTGAATCAGATCCTTAGTTTGCAAAAATCTGTTATATTAAAATATGAAGGACCAGTAAAACACTGTTACTATTGGGGAATGATTTATTAATATCTCAAAGCAGGGGTGGCCAAACTAGTCCTTGAGATCTACCAACAGTTCATGTTTTCCAGGCCACCTGTGGATCTGTGGAATGTGCCAGTTAGGAATGCTTGAAAATGTGACAGTTAGGAATGACTATATCTGTGCTCCAACTAGGGGTCTGGAAAACGTTGGTAGATCTCGAGGACTGGTTTAGCCTACCCAGACTGTTTACATCAATAAACAATAAATATTCAATAAAAGAAAACTGCCGCAAGGCTACCATCCAGGACTACCACTCCTAAGGCATGTACTAAAGAACAAAAATGGATAGTTACCCAGTGCAGATCAAATTACTAGTTGTAATCCATAGAGTATCTCAAGACCCTGGATTCTTGAATATATGGAACCACACTGACCTTGGTGTTGGTCCCTATGTGCATAAAAAGGTTTCTTTATAGCAAAACCAAGATCTTCAAAACCCAGCCAATAATGAGGGTGGAGGAAGGGATGCCAATAGTGTTGTTACTGACCTGGGAGCATGTACATCAAGGTATCTTTTACTCCTGCCTCATAGGAACCACTGCATGGTACAAAATGCAGCTGCCATGCTATTAACCAACCAGCCCCATTCCAAACACATACCTGTACCACTCATTTTGTATTCCCTCCACTGGCTGTCTGTAAGATGTTGAATTGCTTTCAAGATTGGCTTATTGACCTTCAAAGCCCTACATGACCAGGGCCCAAGGTACTTGACGCAGTTTCTGATTCCTTACTGCTCTGCTCGATTACTGTAATCTGTAGATGAAGGACTACTAACTGAATCTAGAATCTCTCGGAACTCCCTGAGCGTTGTTGCACTGACTTTATGGAATAATTTTTCCAGCATAGTTCGAGAGGAATCCACTCTAGAATCCTTCAAAAATAGACTCAAGACTTACCTATTTACTCACACATTACAATAATATCAACAGTCAAGTTGGTTTTGTATTTTGTGCTGTCAGGGCAAATGCAAAGCACTTCCAGTACATGCTACAGAGACATACGCATTAAACCATCACCCACACCACTTAACTTAAGAAATAATGACTTGTGCAACTGAATTTGGCGTGGAAGGGGTCGGCTTATTTATTGAGCAGGGAGGCCTATTTGCAACTAACTGATTATTAATTCCCTTCTCTAAACTAAGGTGGCGGGATAAGAACGGATCAAATTGGATATTAATAAGGCTAATGAAAAATAACAAATTGTAGAAAATAAAACAGTATCCAAGGGCCTACTGCCCTTTTGGCAAGGATTGACCACCTGCCAGCATCCTTGCCAACTGGAATGAACAAAATACTGTAGATGGGCCACCTGCCCATCTGATCAGGGGTCGGCCTACTGCCCCCACCCCTGACCTTTCACACCAAATTGTCAGGGCAAAGCCGATCACTCTGGCCTCGCTCTAAAACATTAGGCCAGCTGCCCTGGTACAGTACAGCTTTCCCTCGCAGAATCTAAACCGCTAAAGCCTGAAGGGATTATCGGGATCATCACCCACCTGGACCGTTGATGCCCATATTGTAGTACTAAAGCTCATTTATCCCTTCAATCTAAGCTGCACTAACAGTTAAATCTAACTAATCAAACCAAACACTGTTCTAACTGCCACATAAAGCCGACACAACTATCTCCTCTAAGACAAAATCTTAAAAACTATAGGGCTGGAGGGTGGGCAACGTCTCCAACTGGAAAGAGGAAGAATCTTCTAGATGCAGTGCTATGTCCTAACAGGCCACACGCCTATCTTCTTCAACTACCTATCAGCTCTACCCTCCTGTAACCATACATCCCTTGATAGAGTGACAGCTGTCTGCCATGGTCCGCTAAGTTTATGCTGCTCCAGACAAACTAGGTGCCTTTTGCAGTCTTTCCATTAGGAAACAATTATTATTATTATTATTATTATTATTATTATTATTATTATTATGCAACTTATAAGAAGTTAGTTGTAGTTTTATAGTTCATGAGCATAAAGTTGTTAGTAATTTTGCATACATTATAATGTGACAATGTATTAGATACTGTAAATTATTAGATGTTGGAAATCACAGATCAATAACATTGACATTGCTATTTCCCTATATATTTTTTTTTTGCTTGGGTGCCCTCCCATGGGTTTCTCTCAGCCCCAATGCAGGAGCAAACAAAAGGCGGCATTTCAGGGCTTTTTTTGTTTTAACTCCTATGTTTTGGGGAACACATCAGGACAGGGTTGCATTTCCCAAAATTTAGAAATGAAAACATACCTCCTTCAATAAGAGAAACGTGTATAACTTTTCCATAACCTGTGCAAAAACATTTGTACTTTCATATGCTATTAGACATTTATAGTACTATAGTGCTAGATTTTTCTATAACCAATAGTAGTATTTAATTTAAACAAAATAAAACTAGAGCGCTAAGGATAATGCTTGTGTGCTGTGTACACCAGCAGCCGTACGGTGAAGGGATGCCACCCTCCAAAAGACTAAGAGCAAAAGTATTACCATTAGGCGCTAGGCATTCACAGGGAAACCAATTTAATAAAAAAGATATTTATTAAAACACCATTTATATAATCACATGCACGCACTAACATATGATATGCAAAATGGTAACACGATTATATATTAAAAAGTAATGGTAATTAAAAAAACAAAAACAAACAATAACCTGAAAAATAATAAATAATCAAAAATAATGCCAAATAGAAAAATATAAAAAATAAGAATAATAATTAGTTACTTTATATGAATGCACTATAATTACAGAATGAAAAATAGCCTGGTCTTGTAGGAGTTATTTTACCCAATAATAGCTATGCACCAATCAGGCTAAAATATAGTTAAGGAACGTCCTTTAATTGCCAATAAATGTGATGGAGTCTTTAAAACATAGCTACTCACACATCCACCGTTTCATTGCTGGTGATGGTAGAAATATAAGTTGCAGGCTCCGATATCTGCAGAGTGTTCTGCTATTAGTTATGGGGGGGGGGGGGGCTTGCTAATTACCGGACTGCTAGCCTGAGGTGCCGCTGAACCCCACGAGCGGCGCGGTTCTAAATGTTTTAATTGGCGGGAGTCCGTCAAAAATACAAAGAATATATTTAAAAAATCATATTGTTATTATTCTAAAAAATGTTATACTCAAAACTCTGGAGTAAAAAGTCAATGGCAGGTGAGGCAGTGCCTCTGTACATTCTGTCACTGGGATGACTTTCCTGCAGATAGCTTGGTGCTGCTCTTACGCGCAGTCTTGGACACTTTCATCTTATTCACTAGAAAGAAGGGAGAATGCAGGTAATCAAAAACATTCTCCAGTCAGCTGATATTCATTTATAAAAAAAAAATAATACATTTTCAATAATAGAATAATTATAACTTCTTTCGGGTCCTCTGTCCTTTTTTTAATAAATATAATATGTAAATATAAAGTAATACAGTATACGTTAAAAAAAGCTGTGAAGTAAAGTTACTAATCGCACTGATATAAACCTCCTATGCATATATTAATCTTGAATTTCTTATCTAATTAACACTAATAATTAATACAGCTTTACAAAAGGAATACTAGAGCAATAAAAAACAAAATATAAATAGTTTTACAGTCACACACCCAGTGTTTGACATCACTCTCCGCAACTAATACTAATAATTCTGACTGTTATTACACATTATCACACAAAACACTTGAGCCAATACATAAATAGGAACAATGATGCTGCTTTCCCACTGCTTAAATGGGTAATGACCCGGTATTTGTAAACGGGTCTTAAAACGGGTAAGAGCCATAAAGACCCTTTCCCACTGCAGCTCTTAAATGGTAAATTGTGGTTTAAATACCGTTTTTGTCACATTCACATTGTACCCGTGGGCTGTCATATAAATGGACTTTTCTTGCCCCACTGTACAGTCATCACATGCAGGAAGCCAATCATGTTCTTAACCTTTATAATTATTACTAAATACTGTTTAAGAGCCTTTCCCACTGGCAAAAAAGCGGCTCTTAAACTGGTAAAACACTGCTTTTTACCCGTTTAACAAATACCGGTATGTGTTAAATGGGTAAAGCTACCTGGAGCTTTCCCACTGCAGCTCTACCCCTTTAAAAAGGCTAAAAAAAAAACGGCAATTTACCGTTTAAGAGCTGCAATGGGAAAGGGATATGAAGGTGGCAATTTTTTTAAAGCTGGAGTTAATCAAAACAAATACATAGTAACATAGTTGATGAGGTTGAAAAAAGATATTAGTCCATCAAGTTCAATCTATAATTGCTATCCTGTGATGTAAATGACCCACATGAGCTTACTATTTATTTATTATAAAACAAAAAAACCTTTATGGCCCAAAATGGCTGTCCAATTTATTTCTGAGTCCACTATAGTACATTATAATTAATGATTATGACCCTGGATACTATTTTCTGTTACAAATTTGTCTAACCCATAATTAAACATATCAATTGAGTCTGCCATCTCAACCTATTCTGGCAGAGTATTCCATATCGTAACTACCCTTAATGTATAGGAACCCTTCCTAAGCTGGGTGAGAAACTCCCTCTCATCTAACCTTAGGGGGTGACAATGCACAGTCCTCTTATTAAACAGATTACATGATAGTTCACTGTATTGACCCTTTATGTATTTGTATATAATAATCATATCCCCTCTAAAATCAGATTTTCAGGCAAAGTACTACCGTTTATTAAATGCAGGCACTAGATGAGAAGTTTCCAGAATTTTCCAGGTAATAACCCATAGAATTGTCCCAATCCTATTTCTTGTGTGCACTGGAGGATCCAGAAAAATCACAGTTACTATATTTGCGGAGTGGCAGAGAGCTAACGGGTAATGGTAAATTCTGTCTACCGGAGCTGTGGCCAGGCACCTACTCTCTTTCCCTGCTGTCTACAAAGGGAAAGGATGGGGTGGCAGTGTTCTGGGAGCTATTTAAAAAGTACCTGCTCCCTCTCTCTTGGTTCCACTGTGGACAGTCCTGAGGAAGTAAAGGACTAAAGCCCCTTCTTATGTCCTACAAAGTCTTGGGACCATGCCCCTCATCTCCTTTAACAAGCCTGATGTATTGTTGATGTAATAAAGCAAGGGTTGGGGTTGTGGCTCCCCCTACCCCTCACTCCCTCTTACCCACTACACCCATATACTTGTTGACTATTGTTTTGTGTATTGAAAGAACAGTGCCTGACGTGATATATATTGTAGGTGTCATGCCATAGCACAAAACTGCAGGTATGAGGACTTGGTGGCCTGTCACTAGGGTTGGCCCTGACTAATATGATGCCCTATGCAACATTCTTGCTGGTGTCTACTCCCCAAAGCAGGACCCTTTACTCAAGAAGGGGGCATGGCCTCTTGATAGTGGGTGACTAAAAGGGCAGAGGGTGTCAATATCTCATGCCATCAAGTCTCCTCTGATCTTGGGGTAAATGTAATAAGCTGCAAAATTGTAAAAGATGCAATTTTGTGCATGTGACTAAAAAAATCTCAATTACATTTAGCTCCTGGTGTCTCCAGCCATCAAGTCTCCTCCACTTGTGTCTCCAGCCATCAAGTCTCCCATACTTGTGTCTCCAGCCCTCAAGTCTCCCCCACTTGTGTCTCCAGCCATCAAGTCTCCCCCACTTGTGTCTCCATCCATCAAGTCTTCCCCACTTGTGTCTCCATCCATCAAGTCTCCCCCACTTGTGTCTCCATCCATCAAGTCTCCCCCACTTGTGTCTCCACCCTTCAATTCTCTCCCCATGTGTGTCTCTAGTTCTCAAATATCTCCCCTTTTTTGTCTCAAGCAATCCAATTCCCAAGCTATCTCTTTAACATGTTTTCATACTTTATGTACCTTTGTTGTTTCCATTCTGCAGCATGTCCTCTGCTATAAATGCAGCACCTTATTACAGGAAGTGCAATGTTATATTGCAGAACTTGCAGCACCTTATTACAGAAAGTCCAATGTTATATTGCAGAACATGCAGCGCCTTATTACAGAAAGTGCAATGCTATATTGCAGGATGTGCAGCGCCTTATTACAGAAAGTCCAATGTTATATTGCAGAACGTGCAGCGCCTTATTACAGAAAGTGCAATGTTATATTGCAGAACGTGTAGCGCCTTATTACAGAAAGTCCAATGTTATATTGCAGAAAATGCAGTGCCTTATTACAGAAAGTGCAATGCTATATTGCAAAACGTGCAGCGCCTTATTACAGAAAGTCCAATGTTATATTGCAAAACGTGCATCGTCTGATTACAGAAAGTTCAATGTTTTTTTATAGAACGTGCAACGCCTTATTACAGAAAGTGCAATGCTATACTGCAGAGCGTGCAGCCCCTTATTACAGAAAGTGCAGTGCTACAGTATATTGCAGAACGTGCAGAGACTGTTTACAGAAAGTACAATGTTATATTGCAGAACAGGCAGCACCTAGTTATTATAGAAAGTGCAGTGCAATATTGCAGAACGTACAGAGCCTTATTAGAGAAATTGCAATGCTATATTGCAGAGCATGAAATGTTGTGAAAATCGACTTTTAAAATTGCTGTTCTAGCAGCCTTATAGTATGGTTTATCTATACATTGTTAATTATGGCACATTTTACCTGTATTGGGAGTGCTGACAAAGGCTGTCAGAATTTGTGTACAGTAGGACCAATGGCATCTTACATATTTACATCCTTTCAGCGAGGTCAAAAAGTCTTTTCAGTGCACCTAATATTAAAATTGCCTCCTAAGGTCCACTTGGACTAATAGGAATCCTGTTGTCAAGGAGCTCAGACTGACTTATCGCAAGGCGAGAGTATGGTGGGTTCCTTTTATCTCGCCGATCCCCTTTTCACTATTAAAAAATCCATTTAAACGCAATGACCAGCAATTCACACTTCATTGCACTTCTATTCTATTCAGCACTTCACATGCAGATCAAGCCAGTAGTTCCCGTCCGGATGCAGGGAGAGCCGCTTCTCCCATCTGCATCAAACACCATTTCATAAAACATGCTTTCTGATGTTCCATATTTTTTACTTTAAATTCATTGCGTATACAGCACACTGCTCCAGTGTTGCATATATACAGTTCTACTCAAATATGCAAAATACCAATAAAAACAAAAGATGCCGGACTCTGGGGTGGTAACTATAATTATATAAGTACGGTGCACACAGGCCCGTGTATCACACCCTGCATCCATTATAGATTCGCCAATGCACATATCTTAATAAAATGTGCAGAATATCACAAGCAGATTCTGCACCTGCTTCAGAGGTGGATGGTGGTGCGGCCCCTGGGTAGACAATCTCTAGATCAACAGTCACTAGGTCAACCACTAATGGTCAACAGTCACCAGGTGGACTAGACACCTTGAAATGGTCATCTCAACAGTGTCCGCACTGTGTAACAGATCCCAGAGCATTTGCCTATCTCCAAACTGCCTGATTTTTGCAGGACAGTCCTGAGGTATGTAGGTCAAAAGACACATGTTCTGCCTGAGGTGTGGAGTTCAAAAGGCACAAGTTCTGTCTGAGGTTCTGCCCTAAGGTATGTAAGTCAAAATGCACATGTTCTACCCTGAGGTATGTAAGTCAAAAGACACATGTTCTGCCTGAGGTGTGGAGTTCAAAAGGCACAAGTTCTGTCTGAGGTTCTGCCCTGAGGTATGTAGGTCTAAAGGCACATGTTCTGCCCTGAGGTATGTAAGTCAAAAGGCACATGTTCTGCCTGAGGTGTGGAGGTCAAAAGGCACAAGTTCTGTCTGAGGTTCTGCCCTGAGGTATGTAGGTCAAAAGGCACATGTTCTGCCCTGAGATATGTAGGTCAAAAGGCACATGTTCTGCTCTGAGGTATGTAGATCAAAAGGCACATGTTATGCCCTGAGGTGTGGATGTCAAAAGGCCCAAGTTCTGTCTGAGGTGTTAAGGTCAAAAGGCACATGTTCTGTCTGAGGTTCTGCCCTGAGGTATGTAGGTCAAAATGCACATGTTCTGCCCTAAGATATGTAGGTCAAAAGGCACATATTCTGCCCTGAGGTATGAAGGTCAAAGGCCCAAGTTCTGTCTGAGGTTCTGCTCAAGGTATGTAGGTCAAAAGGCACAAGTTCTGTCTGAGGTGTTGAGGTCAAAAGGCACATGTTCTTCCAGACAGGGGTGTGACTTTTTGGTAATGGTCAGGGAGGGTCAGAGCACGTTTTAGGTCAGTGGTTCTCAAATTCGACCCTCACATTTTCCCAAAAGGTCATACCTTGAAAATTTGGGGATACTGCAATATATACATAACTGGACATAGCACTAGGTTATTGATAAAGTCCAGATCCAGAACATTTTTAATAAATTGATCAAATGAATGATCACTACACAGGGATGCGCTACTATCCACCTCAGATCCATAAAAGGGAGAGGTTATTCTAAGCAATAAAAATACACAACACAGTATAGGGACCTCCTGTATCAGAGAGATCTTTATGTTGGCACGGATCCTTAACCATATCTTTGTAAGATCTCTGAAATAGCTACCACCATGTAGTGTTCAAATCTTATTGCAAATACCCCTTGGTGTGCTGGGGAAAACCTTTTTTTGTGCTAAGAAATGATAACTATTAGGACCAAAGTGCAATAAATGAATACGTGTCCCTAAAGCTGCTTTGACTGGTGAGTTCTGATTGGCTCGAGTTCACCAGTTTAATGATGATGACTTGTAAAAGTAATACATTAATTTATCTAATATATGTATACTCCCCTGCTTTTTGGAGCCTATGGACTTCTTTTGTATTTCTCTCCTGGGAGGAATCCAATCGGATTTCAGTCCAATTGGATCGCTCCCAACACCCACCATGGTGATTGCGTCAGTATACACTAATAGGACTCTGGGTCATTCTAGTTCGAAGGATAATTTAAAATGTGCGAACATGGGATGCAGTCAATTTGCCGACCGCCGAAATCCCGAAACTTTCTCCCTCCGTGGGTGTCCACGACACCCATAGAGGGAGAATAAAATAGCGTGCCGAGCGAAGCAAGGCACCGGGCCCGCTGCGTGGCGAGCCCGCAAGGGGGGGCGCTCCACGTCCCCCCCAATGTCGGGATTTCGGCGGTCGGGATTCCAGTGTCGGGATTCCGACCGCCGGGATTCCGACCGCCGGCATTACATATCGGATCCACGAACATAATGAACGATATCGCTCATTTTGGCCTTTCTGAGCGATATCATTCATAATATCGCCCAATGTGCATGCTCCAAAAATGGCGAACAATGTATGCTCCCACAGGTTGTTGACCAACCCCCATTGTCTCTGCATGCAGCTCAGCCTGACAATATATATCGTTGGGGACTGCATGTTTAGCGGGGGTTCTGGTGATGTCAGTGAAAGATACTGCTAAACAATATCATTCAGTGTGTATGCAAGACATCACACATCCGCCGGCAATGCCTCCCAACTTTTAGTTCTACAGAAGCGGGACCTACCACACCTAAGTAGCACCCAGGATGAAAAGGGGATGGGGATACCAGATGAATGGGTGGGGCCTCAGCCAGAGGGGGCAGGGCCTAACACAGCTACCCCCATCTTTGACTACTTTGTGGGCGTGCCCAGCGCATGCACATCGATAGGTTCAGTGATCACCATCTGCTCTGCAGAAGCAGAGCAGCGGAGATCTCCGGCTCCCCAACTGATCCCCCCACCTGCGGGACACTACTACCCGTAGAAAGGACAGTGCGACAGTCTCCAAATAGTCGGACTGTCCTGCTGTAATTGGAACAGTTGCAAGGTATGATAACAGTGCGTATGGAGCTCTACCGGGAGAGCTGTCCTTTGGTATTTTCTTCAACCATATGGCATAGTAAATGCTGTTCTGCTTGCAGAGACTGGAAGACTGCATAGCGTGCCAAATGCAATGTTTGATGTATATGCCCCATATGAGAACAGTTTCTTTATATCTAGAATTAGAATCCTATTTGTTTTTCCATTGAAACTCAACGTGTTCCACTATGAAACTGTTTTGAACTGTGCACATCTCTGTTAAGATATCTGCATGTGCTGATCCATATTGATATCTATAGTCAGTGTATCAGCAATGCATTGGGATATATCATGGTTGCCAACTTCTGGCTGCTCTCTCCGGGAGAGAGCAGCCAGCTCAGTATGGCTGGGGAGGCCAAAGCCGGGAGGAAAAGGGGGCGGAGCCACGACTGTGATTAGCAGTTTAGGGGCGTGGCTATGGTGATCATATCATTTTAGCCACGCCCCCACCGTGCAATGCCGGTATTTTATGCATTGCCCTGCGGGGAGTGGGGTTTAAGTGACGCGATTGCGTCATTTGACCCACGGAACCCCCCACGGACACCCCCCCTCCGCTGGAGATGCAGGACAATGTGGGAGGGTTGCCGTCCTTTCTGGGGGGCTGGAAGGGGGACCCGATTTCTGAGCCCCTCTCGGGCCATTCCGGGAGGGTAGGCAACCCTGGGCTATATTTAGAGGGTTTTGCAAAGCATGACGATACACAAGTGATAGTTTTTCAATCTATATAGAAAACTATAATCAGTTATGGTTCATATGAAGACATACTTTAATTTCCTGCTTTAATATTTTTGCACAATGAAAACAGATACATTTATTAGTATGTTCCAGAAAGATTCCTTTGTATAGTAACATAAATGGTGAATTACACAGAAACTTGGTAGAAGCTCGGAACGTTCTTTTATTAACTGTATCAATCAGAGAGTTGTGCGGAGAGGCAGCAATGATGTATGGGTAACGGAGGACTGATAAGAAGGTTGTTCCTTTATCTTCATCAGGCTAACCAGAAAAGAAAAGCTACAATTTGTATTTTCTTCATTTCCCACATGAGGTTAATCCTTATAGACCCCAAACTAATACTAATGTTGAAAGGCCATCTGCTAAGGATTCTCAGCAGAGGACAGATGCTGATAACTAATAGGTAGATGTCAAAAAGAAAACAGGTTAAACTGCTTATACTGTCCACAGTGGATTTGTCAGCATTGAATGGATGACTGATGTTCATTTACTTCACGGGTTATGCAATCAGGACCCACAAAAGAGGTCACCGTGCCAATAATGTTCCCCAGGGCCCTACATATAAATATATATTTATATTTACATTGGTTTATAGAATTTCAGGATTTACTAACAATTATATTCAGTAAAAAAAATCCATATACTTAATAGCTTATATAAAGTAATATACATTGTATTTAATAGGAGGAATGTGCAACTTCAGGACTTACACGATAGTTTTTATTATTATTATTATTATTATTATCGTTTATTTATATGGCGCCACAAGGGTTCTGCAGTGCCTGAAAATACATAGAAGAGCAAAAGAACAAGAAAATAACAATTTATTACAGTACAAATGCAAATTTAGGTACATGCTAAATAAAAGACAGTTGCAGCAGTGGACATTGACACAACTATAAAAGTATGGGAGAGGGGGGATCTTAAGGTACCCATACACTAGTAAGATTTATCTTCAGATCTGGCAGGTTGGAACAAAAACATGGTTATGGATGAGTGACAGTTCGGCAGTTTTCCAGCATTTCCAAGCAAATAGTCAACTGTCATTTGCGCTCATCCATAACCATGTTTTTGTTCCAACCAGCCAGATCTGAAGATAAATCTGCGTGTGTATGGCCACCTTTAGAATGCACATCCAATTTACATGAGGTGCTACCATGCTGGGATTTGCAGTTCTGCAAAGAAAACCACACAGTGCAGATGCACACTCCACATTATTAAACAAGTGGCAGAGATATCTACTCTTAGAAAAGCACATGAGGAGAGAGGGCCCTGCTAGTGAGAGCTTACATTCGAAAATGAAGATTTATTTATATATATTCTTATATAGTGCTGCAAATTCCATTTCGCTTTACAGCAGCAGTGATCTCCGGCTCTCCCCAATTGCCCACCACCCCACCCGTGGGACGCTGCCACCCGTGGGTGGGACAGCGGGACAGTCTCCAAATAAAGGGACTCTCCTGCTGTAATCAAGGCAGTTGGGAGGTATGTTACAGTCCAGTGCCACAGTCCCATGAGGGATTATGTCAGTGGTATCTATATGGTACAGGCAACCTTAGGTGCCAGGGAGTAATCCTTTATCCAAATACATTGTACTGTACCTGGGGCAGTCTGACCTTTAAAACCAGCCCGAGCTGTACTCTATATTAATGCTTTGCTCTATAATAAAAAGTGTGATAGATAGATAGAGAGATAGATAGATAGATAGATAGATAGATAGATAGATGAAAAGATAGATAATTCATACTTGCTCACTCTCCTGGAAGTTGCGGGTGGCTTACGATTATTTGTGGAACCCCCTGCAACCCCGCAAGAGCAGGCTTATCTCCCAACTCCAAAGTAAGTAATTATAAGATAGATAGATAGATAGATAGATAGATAGATAGATAGATAGATTAATCGACAGATACTGTAGATAGATAGATGTGGGTGCATAGGGTACAAGTACTAAGTTATCATATATTTTTAACATTAAAAATGGTATTGAATACAAATGTAAAATGAAAGTTATGATTTACTTATTAAGGTTAGGGCTATACGTTTATAATTCATTAGCAGCACAGCACCATGGCAAAACAAAAAGCACCGAAGCCAATGTAACCCGGCCAGTTAATCCCACCACAATACGTCCAGATCTAATGAATCCAGTTATTCATGGATTTACAGTCTCCCATTATGCGGAGGCCAAGTTGCAATAAAACAACACTTTACCCTAAAAAGTTTGATAAATAACAGGCGCTGTGTATTTACAAATCCCATCAACCTTCCCTCATTCTTTTCCGTTCTCATTTATTTAGGATTTGCAAAACAAAAAAGCTTTCACGTCAAATGGTTTGATCATGATAGAAAAAAAAGGGAAAGTAATGGGAATTTGTTCCAAGCAGCATAATGGGACAGGGAAAAATGGACGCGCAGCTGTTATTTAACACATGAAATATGTTTGAGTGCTGATAGGATCCTTATCTTAAAGCAGAAGGCAGCAGAATTAAAGCCTTTGCTGGACCAAGGAGAGTCTCCACACTGACGGGAGCAACAGGAGAGATGTTATCATTTGAGTCTGGGGACGGTTCAGTTAACAGACCCTCTCCTTCTATTTAAACACGGCTCACCAAGAGCAAGACAAACAAAGCATTGTATATGAATATGACATGATACCACACAGAATGAGATTTTATTTTTATCTAGAGAGTCCTGTTAATATACAAGTTGTTTACATGTCTGCCTTTATGGTACACAAATGTGCAATCACATCTGTGTGTGTGTGTGTGTGTGTGTGTGTGTGTGTGTGTGTGTGTGTGTGTGTACAGAACAGATATACTGTATGGACATTGTGTTAAGCTAGCCAACTGGTACTGTATATCTGCATAAAAATACCAGAGTTGAACCTATGTGTATTTGTACATAGCCTACTTTCTAAGTCTCCAGATGTCAGAGCTACTTTGTTTAATCATTGAGAGGTTGTTCAGTGCATGCTGCCATATTTATGATAACGGACCACGCGTCAGAACACTGACTTGGTTAAGACAATACCGTTCTAGTGATATGTTCCTTATATTTGGTCTGCACTATAAAGAGGACTGGTAATAACAGAATGTATTTTGGACATCCCCTACTCTGCTGCTGATACTTCAACGCTGATGAAATCGTAGATGGCATGGATTTATTACCGATGGTGAAGGGGCAGATTTAGTATTATGATGTTCTCCTTTTTTAAATACTTGTATTTTGATTACCGATGTTTCTCAATGACAGAAATTGTGCATGGAACATAAACGCATTTTGGACGGAGGTTGGCTTGACCGGAAACCAGTGTTGGGGGCTGGACACAGGCCAATTTCAGGCAGAGTCCAAAAAAATGCAGGCGTGCCCAGGAGCTTTAAGGGAGGGAGTTTGATGTCAGCGCCGGCCTTGATCAGTCTGTCTCTCTCTCTCACAGATGACCGGTAGTGTCAGACTTACATTTGCACAGACTGGAAAAAACATTGGATTTGCAAGTGGATAGAAATATATTTGCAATTATTTTACAGATTTGCACAGTGCAGGGTTTCTGTCTGGGCGGTGCTTATCTACTCCCTGTGACTTTGCAGGTCTGAATCAGGCTCATACGGCATTGTGCTCGGCAGGTGGCTAAGCCCCCATGACTTGTGCCACACCTCCACAAGGCATGACCACACCCCCTTTTCACAAACTTGCCAGGGTTGTTTCAGAGCCCCAGTCCGCATTTGCCCCAAAACACACACTTTGGACTTTCCCTCCCTTCCCCATACTTGCCGACTTCTTAATGTCACTCTCCGGGAGAAGCCCGGAGAGGACAAATAAATGTGCAGGTCGGGGGGCGGAGACAAGGCTGATGTATCAAATTCCTGCCCCCAATCCACAGAAATGACGCGATTCGCGGGTCCGCGAGTAGGGGGCTGGGCTAAAATGACGCGATTTGCATAATGTTAGTCCCGCCCCCTCCCCGGACCCGCGATTTACGTCACTTTTTCCCCCAGCTCCGGGGGGGGGGGGGAAGCAGGGTCTCTGGGGGAATGCGGGAGACTTGCCCACATTCCCGGGGGGCCGGGAGGGGGACCCTGCCATTCCGGGAGGGTAGGCAAGTATGTCCTTCCCTGATAGTCATAAAAATTGTGAAGAGCCTTAAATGGACCCTACAGATTGAAACTTGTGCTATGGTCTTGGTGACTCACTATGACAGAGGTTCCTGAATGTCCATTGCTTCCCCATTTAATAGTGGATCCGCAATGATTGCAATGTCTCGTCTGTCCCGTGCGAAAGATTCAAAGTCCCGAGAGTTTTGATTCCATCTGATCCCTTTCTCCATTCAGGATCTGTGGCCTTGCAGATAATGCCGGGCTGTGTCTCTCCATTAAAGGAATCCTTAAATATATACTCCAGCAAGCCATAAATCAGGGGCCTTATCAGAAACATTAATCATATCTTTAATAAGGGAAGCACTTCTATTTAATTGAACGCTGCGCTGAAATTAAATGTGAGAGACAGAGCCAGAATAGATAGGAGAGTGTTCCCTGTTCGGTCTTTAATTAATTCTAGTGACCCCCTTTTTTCTGAGAGAAAGGAG
The DNA here is from genome assembly GCF_055691185.1 of Crinia signifera. Taxonomy (NCBI): domain Eukaryota; kingdom Metazoa; phylum Chordata; class Amphibia; order Anura; family Myobatrachidae; genus Crinia; species Crinia signifera. The sequence goes on along the minus strand of NC_139219.1, from coordinate 292,748,560 downwards.
AATGCTTTCTCCTTTGTCCGAGGGAACAATTATGGTGTTGGGAGGAGGGCAAGGGCCAGATGTCATATGACTGAAGGGAGGACGTTGGACATCTTTTGTGAAGTGTATAAAATTGATTTCTTGTAATCTTAGAACTAAATTAAAGGGAAATTATAGATAGCGTGCATGTCTGCTTATAAGATAGCTATTTGCATCATTCACTTTTCTTTAGTATTTTTTGCTAAGATGTGTCTAAGCAGTCATATAGGGCCGGATGTAATGATGTCCGAGTTCGGAGGTCGTGCAGGAAGCCAGCCAAATTCGGAACCTTTTTAAAAGGGAAATCATTTACACGGCCTGGTTTTGCCATGTAAGTGATTGCTCCTTTAAATAAAGTCAGTGATCAGCCAACATCCTGTATGACTGTCAAACTCGGACTTCAATACATTCCTCCCATAGTAGGGGGGATTCCTGACCCAATAAAATCAGTGAATAGTACATGATTACAGTGGGAATCCTTGTCCAGTGTCTACCGCTACTCTTTTTTCATGGGGAAGGCCTGCTAAAGATTCCATTAAGGGTGCACCATTGATGGTGATAATGTACCATCACTGCCTAGGCACATGGAGGGACATCAGTTGCCCAGTCAGGACCTACGGTTTCCCTACATCTCTACTACGTCATACAACATAGAATCATTTTCCAATTCCTTGATACCTAACATATTTACAATTAAGGCGTTTTTTTTTTTTACACAAGACATATTTGCGGTCTCACTTGCACCTTGACAAAGGGGTTAGTCCCTGAAACGTTGGTGGTTTTTTGATTGAATAAAGCATGTTTTTTTCAAACCTCGGAGTGCCAGCCTTTTTTTTTCACACTCCACATTGTCTGGAATGGCACCAGGTAAGCTGACCAAGTAAGAAGAGTGCCGGGCCGCATTGAATACTTTTTGGGTGCTGGCTCACTTACTCTGTTCCTTGTTGGTCTCAACTGGGATACTTAGCAAGTAACTTTTTTAAAATATATATAGATATATATATATAGATATATAAAAGTAACATTTTCGTACCATGCCCGGAATTGGCAGTGTACTGGGTAATAATACCACATGACTCCATTTTAAAAGCAGTTGGCAATGCCAGGGTTAAGACAATTAGTGCACACATATGCAGAGAGAAGAGAGTGGGGTACTTTGAAATATTAAGAGATAGCAGGATTAGAATCCTCCCTCCTATTAATTTCAACTTTATTAGAATTCTTTTTGAAGTATTTAGGAAGGGACAATGGAGAAAGGCAGGGCAAATCTATTGAATATCAGTAAAACGGTAATAATTTAAGCTCTCGTGCTTCATGTATATGCATCGTTTTTTCCCAGTAGGGCAAGCGCGAAAAGCTTCCTCCCTAAAACTTCTGTAATTACGATCAAGGAAGAAAAAACGTTGGTGCTTTTAATAGCCTGACAGTAAATTCACAGCTTAGCATTTCCTCTGGCTTCTGTTTTGTATTATCAGCCCTGAAACTCTCTGGAGACTAAAGAAAGTTTCTGCACAACGCACTCATCTCTATGATAGACTTTTCCATAGCGGCAAATCAGTGATATAAATAATGGCTAAGTTACAACATGAAAAGGACTCATCCACTGTCCATGGTAGGATGTACCAAGCTATTTATCATTGCATGTATCACAGGGTTGCCAACCCTCCCGGAATGCCCGGGAGGATCCCGAAAATCGGGTCCCCCTCTCGACCCTCCAGAAAGGTGGGCAAACCTCCCGGATTCCGGCGGTCACCTTCACCCCCTCATTTACCTGGGGGCAGAAGCTTGAAATTGCCGCGATTCGCGGAGTTTCTGCCACTGCCACTGTCACTGCCTAAAGTGAAGCCAGATGCAGTCTGTGAAAGTGCACTGGCTTCACTGTGACTGGCAGTGACTTCCTATTGGAAGTTCGACCTGCCAGTCACTCAAAGCATCCCATCGGGAGGTGTTCCCTCCCTCCGGGATGCCTCTCTCTGCGCAAATGCGCGGCAGCCCCCAAAACGGGTTCTGCACATGCAGAAGTCCAGTGGGATTTGTGGCCTTCCAGTGACGCAGCACTGGGGCATGACCTGATCAAATAGGCCATGCCCATTGCTAAGGAGTCCAGTAATTTTTAGTCATGTTACTGATGAGACATTTGTCCTAGCATCTGCTGAGACTCATACGATGGTGGTGGATTATTTGTCTCTTGCATCTCTGAATATTTTAGGCGCTGAACCTTTGTTTTCAAAAATTATATCAAACTCTATTTCTCCCCCTGTACTCTCAGATCATGGTTTAATCTTCATTGAAATTATGCTCCAAAAATCTGAAAGAGCAAAAATGACATGGAGATTCCCATCACATCTTTCCCAGTCAAAAGGCCTACGGGATAGACTCCTACTGCACTAGAATTACTTTATAAAAGACAATTCTGAATTTGAAAAAACAAACCAGATTTTATTTTGGCAAACAGCTAAAGCTATATTACGTGGGGAAGTTATAGCATATGTCGCTTATCTTAAAAAAAAAGCTAACTTCTAGCTATATCGAATTACAAACAAAGCTATCAGAATCGTTTCAGGCATTTAAACAATCCCCTACATCGGACAAAAAAAACTTATACTAACTAGCCAGATTGCATTTCAATGAGTTTCTCCAAATGCAAGGGGATAAATACTTATTCAACGTACATTCCAAATTTTACAAGTTTGGAAATAAGGTTGGAAACTGTTGACCAATCTGTAACAGGGCTCAAGACAACAATTAGTAATACAACCCTAATATAACCCGATGGCTCCCTGACCGAATCCAATCCACAAATTGCAGAAGTTATGAAAAATTTCTATGAAAAACTTTATTCTGAGATGCAGCCTCTTCCGGGTGAGTCGATAGATAACAATTTCCACCCTAACTTTAATTACCATACGTCTACTTCTTCCTATTGGGACTCTTTGCCAACCCCTCAAATTCCTGATTCACTAATGACTAAATTAATAGCCCCGGTAACCGTATCTGAGGTTGTACGGGCAATTGGGAAATTACAGTTAGCAAAAGCACCTGGCCCAGACGGCTACTCTAACGAATTCTATAAATTAATGGTCTCAAAAATAGCTGAACCACTGGCCGCATGCTTTAACTCTATTATAGAACAAAAATCCCTCCCAGCTCATTTTTCTGATGCTGTAATTAAGGTTTTACCAAAAACAGGCTGAAATTTAAATTTACCATGGTCGTACAGACCAATATCCCTGTTGAACGTAGACTATAAGATATTTACAAAAATTCCGGAAGAAAGGTTGAAACCAGTAATGCCCCATATTATCCATAAAGACCAAACAGGATTTATAACAGGACTGCTATACAGAATTCGAGTGCATCCAAGCTGGAGCCTAGTATGGTGATTATGCTGGACGCAGAGAAGTAATTTGATATGGCCTTATGGCCGCACTTGTTTAATACACTGAAAAAGTTTGGCTTCCCGGAAGAATTTAATTTGGTTATACATACTTTATATTCCTTCGGGTTTCTTTTATATCTTGCAACGGTTTGCTTTCAACTCTTTTTCGACGTAGCAGAGGAACGCGACAGAGGTGTCCCCTGTCGCCCCTATTATTCGCAATATCTATAGAACCATTCGCAATCACTGTGCGGACATCCCCATTAATAGATGGAATCCAAATTATTTCGGAAGAACTAAAAATTGCATTGTTCGCAGACAACACTTTAATATTTATAACCAACCCTGCTCAATCCCAACCTGCTTTGTTGAATCTAAATGACTCATTCGGGAAGATTGCTGGTTATAAAGTTAATCATAGGGCAGTATTCAATGGGCAGTATTTAATGACGCTGATTCGCCACTTTTTACAGCGAATGTGTCCTATTTTCGTGCTCCCTGGTGAATTTTTTGACTGGAAAAGTAATTTGCCCTATTCAACACTCAAAATTCGCAGACGGCGAACAGTGAATGACGAGCAATTCGCCGTCTGTTAGTCACCGCAATTCGCTGCTGTTTTCCAATGGGTTTTCCAATGGGTTTGGAACTGTGATTCACCGTGATTCGCCGTGAGTGTATTCAATGTTTGTATGGAAAATTGCTTTCAGCGTGATTTTCGCTGTGCTTTACCGTGTAGCAACCGCCATCTTTTAGAGGTGTACTGGAATGTTATCTTTTACAATATATGTGTTTTTCTTTTAAATTTGGTGTAAAAAAATCCGAATTTTTTTCAGTGAAGGGGCATGCTATATGTGTGTGTGCTGCACATGAATATATATTTAATTTTTTGGTACTCTTTACCTAGATGGGCGCCAGCGATTGAAATCGCGGGCGTCGGGGGTAAAAATCGCGGTCATCGCGGTCATCGCGGTCATCGCGGGTAAATCGGGATGCCCGCGATGCCCGCGATGACCGCGATGACCGCGATTTTCCCATAGGGAACAATGTTAAAAAGGCTGATTGACCGCGATTTTACTGTTAAATGCCTCAATGGACCCGATTTGGCCATAGGAATCAATGTTAAATGGGCCACAGAGCCCAAATAGGCACAATTAACCCTTAAATGTCCCCCCCAATTTTTAACGCCACCCCACGATCCACGCCAACCCGAAGCGTGGCGAGCGCAGCGAGCCCGCGAGGGGCGGCGGTACGCGTCCTCCGACCTTTTCATGCCCTACTATCCACTAGGGCGTGGAGTGAGAATAGAATAGTGTGGCGAGCGCAGCGAGCCACCGAGCCCGAAGCGTGGCGAGCGAAGCGTGGCGAGCGCAGCGAGCCCCACGAGGGGACGCGGATACCTTCACAGGTAGACGCGTCCCCTCGCGGGCTTCACAGGTGTCCGCGTCGCCACGGATCGTGGGGTGGCGTTAAAAATTTGGGGGGACATTTAAGGGTTAATTGTGCTTATTTGGGCTCTGTGGCCCATTTAACATTGATTCCTATGGCCAAATCGGGTCCATTGAGGCATTTAACAGTAAAATCGTGTCCATCGGGCCTTTTAACATTGATTCCTATGGCAAATCGGGAGCATCGCGTCGCGGGCATCGCGGGTACATTTATGGCCGGCCGCGACGCGACCGACACGATTTCCATGTTTAACATGGGTTTCAATGGGAAATCGCGGGCATCGCGTCGGTCGCGTCGCGGCCAGACATAAATGTACCCGCGATGCCCGCGACGGGCGCCCAACTAAGTAAAGAGTACCAATTTTTTTTTTACACATAACAGCCAGCAGGGGGCCGAGAGCTGCTCATTACATATTCACTGCTCCCGCTCATTACATATGCACGAGCTGGAGCAGTGCAGCGGCTCCCTACCCGTGTCCCCTGCCAGCTCTCCCAGGGGGCAGCTTGTGCTGCCTTTGTCCCGGGGAGCCCTCCCCCCCCACACACACACATTCTGGTGCAGGCAGGGAGACTTCCATCTCCCTGCCTGTCGCCATCCCCTGGCAGCGAGCCCCTGCGGCGTTGAATAGGGCGACAAGTGACAAGGAGGGCTGGCAGCGAAAGCTCCAGGCCTCCGGAACGCGGCAAATGTGCAGCGAATCCGCTGCACATGCCAAAAATCTTCATTGAATACTGCCCTAAGTCTGAGATTCTACCATTAGGAAACATGGATGCAAAAATTATACAAGCCCTGAATATCCCTTTCCTAATATGTAATTCCAACTTTAAATATCTGGGTGTTCAAATAGGGGCGGATTTATCCAAACTTTATTCATTAATGTATATCAGCGACTGGATTTTAAATAAATCTACTGACTGATGGTAACTTAAACAAGCCATTTTCCACCCTTATGCCCCAGGAGCCCTTATACAGTCTAAAGTTTCAAATATCCCTTTAAAAGTTAAACAACATATTTTATTTAAATATACCTATTTATGCTGGATGCAAGTCAACAAAAAATGCAATAGGAATCCTTTTATATCTCAATTTATTCCACTCTGGGGAAACCCATCTTTTACCCCATCCCTCTCAAATAATATGTTTGGTACTTGGAGGGACAAGGGATTAGACTCCTCAAACAAAGTGTTCGACCCAGGAGGACTGATTGTGCCATTTTTAGACTTATCTCAACTTTTTGGTTACCCCATAATCATTAATTAATTTATTTTCAAATCGTGTGGCTCCGCCCCCAGAATAGCGCTATTGGCCGGTTTGCGGCGCCTTGCGGCCAATCAGGAGCCGCTAGGCTGCGAGCCAGCCAATAGCGCTATTCTGGGGGTGAGCCGCACGATGTAAACAAACACATCATGCGGCTCCTGCTCAGTCCGTCTGGGTTCACGTACTGTCGGTTTGTTATTTTGCCAAGACCCCGGGGATGCCTACATGGAAAGAAGGGGGGGATATGGTTGTATTGTCGACAGCGTATTGTCGACACCGTTGGGTCGACAGGTGGGAAGGTCAACAGGGTTCTACAGTAGGTCGACATATGCGTTAGGTAGACATGGGTTAGGTCAACCGGTCGTTAGGTCGACATGGGTTTTTTCACTGTCTTTTGAGCCGACGTGTGCCGACAGGTGGTATTTTATGCCCTACCATTCACTAGGGCGTGGTGTGAGAATAAAATAGTGGGCCGAGCACAGCGAGGCACCGTGCCCGAAGCATTGCGAGCAAAGCGAGGGATGCGAGGGGCTGCGGTTGACTTGTCGACATTCGGGTCAAAAAACAGTTTTTTAAATTAAGTTATTTATTTTTCTATTTTTTACACACTGAAACCTGCACGGATCTGACTGATACGCCAGGAAAATGAAGTGTATTTTTCTGACGTATTTGGCCGGCAATTAGCGGTTAGTAAATTAGGAATCATCTCGCTGTCCCGAATCCATGCACATCGGGTTTTTTTCTCTGGTGCTCCTTGTAGGCAGCATACTTACGCCACTGAGTGGGCATGCTGGGTGAGCGTGCTGGGGGAGCGGGCGAGCAGGGCGGGGGAGCCGGCGGAAAAGTGCACGGCTCCGGAGCCCAGTGACATGTTGGTGCCCGGAGCATGTGCTCCACCGGCTCCACCCAAGCTACGCCTCTACCTGGGTGTAAGGTAGCTCTGGTGAGGCAGGGTACAGGGAAGGTGCTCCCTGGGTGTAAGGTAGCTCTGGTGAGGCAGGGTATAAGGAAGGTGCTCCCTGGGTGTAAGGTAGCTCTGGTGAGGCAGGGTACAGGGAAGGTGCTCCCTGGGTGTAAGGTAGCTCTGGTGAGGCAGGGTACAGGGAAGGTGCTCCCTGGGTGTAAGGTAGCTCTGGTGAGGCAGGGTACAGGGAAGGTGCTCCCTGGGTGTAAGGTAGCTCTGGTGAGGCAGGGTACAGGGAAGGTGCTCCCTGGGTGTAAGGTAGCTCTGGTGAGGCAGGGTACAGGGAAGGTGCTCCCTGGGTGTAAGGTAGCTCTGGTGAGGCAGGGTACAGGGAAGGTGCTCCCTGGGTGTAAGGTAGCTCTGGTGAGGCAGGGTACAAGGAAGGTGCTCCCATGGAATATAAAACGGAAATTAACTGGTTGCAGAACCAGCTCCTAGGCTGGGAATCCAACCTAAACAAATATATTATGGCAGTACTTGGGGCTACAGATTGCAGGAAGGACTAATATTAACCATTCATTCTTATTGCCTTCATGGCTTTATGAGGAATAAAAGAAAGAGCATAATTTGAGAAGTGAATGGTTGGTGTTTCTATACAAAAGGCAGTGGCTCTGAAGATTCTCAGATCTGTTGCTTACTAACACGTAGCAGTGACGGATATGCGTCCAACTCTGAATCAGAACCACTAGAAATGCTCACAGAGTGCTACAAAACTTAAGACTACACTAGATTGAGGCAGAAAGAAAATCAGTACCTCACATACCGGTAACCTATTAATAATTATATACGATAAGCCTAGGATTATTCTGCTTTTCTCTACAAAGTTAGATGATATAAATAGCGAGCCTTCTGTTGTGGAAATTGGAGAACTCATTTTTTTAAATCTAAGGTGGATGGATATATAGACAGAAAACCTTTTGCCAATAGAGATGGGGGGCCAGATGTACTAAGCTTCAAAAGAGATACAATGGAGAGTGATAAACAACCAACCAATCAGCTCCTGTCTGACATTTTTCAAACACAGTCTGTGTGACATGGCAGGCAGGAGCTGATTGGCTGGCTGTTTATCACTCTCCATTTTATCACTTTTGAAGCTTAGTGCATCTGGTCCGGGATGTGGTAGTCCTAATTATACTTGATCTGTAATAATGCTTACTATATTAGTATGATTCCTCTGTAATAATGCTTACTATATTAGTATGCTTCCCAGTCCCATTTGTCGAGGACTGTCCCGCTGTCCCACCCGTGGTAGGCGGGCAGGCATACCTCCCAACTGTCCCGTTAACAGCAGGACAGTCCCACTATTTGCAGACGGTCCTGCTGTTCCACTCACGGCTCGCAGTGTACAATGGGCTGGGGGGCAGTTTGGGGGAGCAGGCGATCATTGTTGCTTCTTCAGAGCAGCCGTTGATCATTAAAAAGTTGCTGTTCACATTCGCACGGCATCGCTACAGTGCAGGGATGGAGCTGGGGGCTGCCTAGCACCTCAAGGAGCACTGGGCATGTGCCCAATTGATGAAAATGAGAGGGCGTCACAGATTTAGGCAATGCTCCCACTACCGGAAGCTCTAACCACTAGGCTTGAAGCCTCCCCCCTTTTCAAGTGGGCAGCTCCTTTGGTGCGGCAGGTTCTGAGTTATAAAATGTAAAGGTTGGTAGGTATGGGAAGAGAATCACGCCGATGTCGTGTTCATTTGCCTGGCATATATTCACAGTGTTAGGAGAGCCTGCGGGTAGCCTAGTTTTAGTAACGGAAACTCATCGTGCCATGTACCATGTCACACAGCACAGTGTAGTTAAAATTTACTCCAAAACCAATTCTGAAACCATGCCAAAACACTTGAGGGTGATTTTGGCAAAACCAAATCATAAGAGTCTCTAACAATAATTTCTGTCTGTGTAAAAAGTGTCATATAACAATAATAGGCAGTATTCAATGTTGGTTGCTATTTCCGACAGGGAAATTAGTGCCTGCCTCCTATTCAATGCTGCCATTTCTGACAGCATTGGAGGCGGAGTTTGACAAAATAGATACGACTTTAAAACCAGTCGGATCTGTTTTGTCGAAAACAGTCGTGGGTTGTCAAATTCACAGCCGTATCTCGACAATCCACGGGCATTTTCTCCGACACGCCCACTTTTCGCCATTGAATTCCGCCTGTAGAGTTGCTAGGTGAGCGGACCGAAAATAAATGTCAGTGTATAAAGTGCAATATGACAAAAACCTCTCCATAAAAGGTACAAAACTATAAAAGTGTCTGTGTATAAGTGAGTTTTTTATATAACAATAATATGAATGTTTAAGGTGCAATCTAAATACAAAATATCAATACATATGACAAAAACAAGTCTCAGGACCAATGTTTGTGTATAGGTTGAGTATCCCTTATCCAAATATCCATTATCCACATTATTCCAAAAAGCATAGTCTCCAACATGTATTTTTATTTTAATTTTTTTGCTAAAAACCTACTGGCTACATCTGTAACTGTCACTACTGGGGAAATAACATGTAACTGGCACTAAATATGTTCAAAGACATGATTGCTTGGTATTCAAATTCAGTGCCTGAGATAGGACACAAACTTTGTTTAATTTTTTAAAACCTTATTTCATGCACAAATAAAATATGTTTGTGTGCATTTCATGTGTTTGATGGGCTTATACAACATAAAGGCAAGATACCTCTTTCAAATATAAAAATATTCCAAAATACTGAATAATCCGTTATCCAAAATTCTTCTGGTTCCGAACATTTTGGATAAGGGAAACTCAACCTGTATAATGTGTTAAATAAAATATATATCAATATATAATTTTTTTGCCTATTTCATACAATAACTCAAACATACTGACTTGTGCTGCTATAATTGATCCTGATATATAAATACAGGTCTAGTCCCCCGTATCCGGAGATCTCTTATCTATATTTAAGAATATTTCAGATTTTTTTTTCATACTTACCAAGTCCCACAATGTCCACAGTGGCCTTCAGGATCTTCAGTGGTCCCATGCGTGCATTGCATGGGTGCGCGGACGCTCCGGTGATGTCACCAGCGCACCTGCAAACTCGCGCAATGCACCCCTGGGACTGCTGAAGAAGATCCTGAAGGCCGCCGTGGATGCCATGGGACACCGGAGGACCATCAGGTAAGTATGTTAAAAATATATATATATATTCCAAAAACCGGAAAAATCCCTTATCCTAAATGGTCATGGTCCCGAGCATTTTGGATAAGGGATACTCAACCTGCAAAGGCTCCTATCCCTCTGTCGTAAGCATTTATTTATCCAATCATATAAAACAAAGTCATAGCTCATTTAAAAACCAAAAAACAAAACTAGATTGTGAAGTCATATTCAACACTGCATTTATTTGACGAATCTTTCCACATTAAATCCATTTAGCTTCATATCTTAATATTACCTAATGAAAAAACCCCACAAAATATACATAATTCAATACAGAGATGTATTCCCCTTCATAGGCAGGGTAAATGGAAAGAATTGTTAAGGGAAAAGAAGCTGCTATTTTGCATTAAGTGAATGTCTGTCTCCTGTCTGCATCCCATTATATATGCCTTGCTTCCTATTATGCTCCTTGAACCTTATCAAGCACAAATATCGCCTCAGACGTAACAGCAGCCATCTTATAATTGTCAGTTACGAAGCCTGATACCACATCCAAACAGCACCGCAATATTTAGAGGAAAATATATAAATAAATGGATGTACATACAGAGATTGGGCTTAGTTTGCCCATGGCTATCTCGTGGCTTGAAGAGTTATTATCTGAAATGGCCACAAAGGCGTTTAATTTCCCTTCCTTTAAGGGATCTGCCCCACAAAAGTAAACTAAGGGCATTGATGATTACCATGCACCCAGATGGAAAGTCGTTTCAAAACAAATCTTCCGCTCGTTTTCATGTTAGGAAAAAAAATGCTTTGGATGGTGTTACACGATATATCAGATGTCTATTGATGATAAAACTGTTTGTCAGCGCTCTGCACTAAAGGTGAATTGTCCTTCCCTCTATTATTTGTTTGCAAAGAAATTCTCAAGCTGTCAAATAGACAGAAGGAGCAGTTTGTATTCATTGTTGCTGAATAAATGTATCATGTATTAATTATTTCTTAGATTATCCGTCTATCTGTGTCCCTCGCGCTTTGTCTCCTGCTGAGGTCACATTTCAATGTATATGTGTCCGTATAAATAGGATGAGGCTTAGCTGAGAGACGACTTTAATGTATAGTCTTGCTGGGCATGCGTCCTCCTGCAACTTTTCCTACATTTTACTTCTTTTAATTTCCTCTTGTGGTTTTTTTTGTAGTCACTTGCTTATACGCTACGCTTTGAACAAGAAAAGTCACCATATTAAGCATGCATTTGCACTAGGGATGGCCATCGACCAACGATGATTCAAAATCATCGATGGTTTATGGTCGATGTAGAATAGTTTTGTCATCGATGGGGGAGGACCAGATAGTTTCCTTCCATCGATGTCATTTTTTTTCCCCCAAGGAGCATAGCTCCACCCCAGACACCTTTGAAGCCCCGCCTCCATGTTTTGATTGGCCCACAGGCCAGCCAGTCAAAGAAAATGGATGACCATTGATAAATACATAGATGGTCATCCACTGACCAGCAACAGGGATGAATGCTTTGGTCAGGAGAAATAGTATCAATAGTTTCCCTCGGATGTGGCATTACCCTGTTGGCTGTTTGGGCCTGATGCTGGTTGCCAAAATATGGGGACCCCAACTCATTTTGGCCCCAGTATTTTGGGAACAAGGACCAGCCCTTGAGCTTGGTGCTGGTTTTAGAAATCCTGGGATCCCCTACGATTTTTGCCCCCTGAATCTCTAAAACCAGGACCGGTTCAGTGAGCCTGGGGCTGGTTGTGATGGTGGGGCCTTCAAGACCTGCCCCCAACACAGGTAAGCACCCGCGATACACAGATCCACGTGGAGATAAACACGTGGATAGAAATGACGTAATTCCAGACATTTATCCCTTCTCCCTTCCCATCTCCTAGCGATTAGTGGTGATTATCACAGCATACAGACCTCTTCACTGGCAACAGGAATAATACCATAAGGCGCTAGGTGTACACAAGGAAGCAATTTGATAAATATTTATAGAAATTTATTCAAAACAGCATCATAGTTAATAAATGCATGCAAGCATTAAAAGCATATAAACATGCAAAAATGTAGTAATTAAATAATACTACTAAATTAAAAAATAAATAAAAAATTTAAATAAAAAAATAGAGAGCCTGAACACATATGATAATCTTGCCCGAGAGTGTCTATGAGTCAATGGGGCTAGAGCTCTTATATATTGTTATCAGATGGACATATGTTATTGATCGTCCTCCCAATATATTAAGCGTAATGGTGTTTTGTATAGGATGTTACTCACACATCCACAGTCCTATTACTGGTAGTAGCAGGAGCCCGTGATACAAGTCCCAATGTCCTCTGCTCCTGGCTATTGCCAATGGTGGGGGTGGGCGGTTGTCAGACCACTGGTTTAATGTGCTGCTGGTCGCACAAGTGGCACAGCTCCAAATTCCAGACACCGCCACGCACCCGTCCGGCGGGGGTCCATCAGCACGACCTGGCCGGAGATCAGGTGATGTCAGCTCAACACTGGAAAAGCGATTGCGGCTGTGGGTACTGTGTGCACAGTGTAGCTGAGCCGGGAACCAGAGGGTATCAGCTTTTTCACTGGCAAGCAGGCAGGATGCAGGAGAGCTGCTTGGTCTTCTGGAGCTGCAGGGGACTATCCCAACAATCGTGAGTCTCCAATGTAGTTTCACTCGCTCGCTGCCGGCAGTGCTTCGGACCCACATGGACACTAGACATATATATAGATGATTCGCATGTTTCTGCATGAATGGTTATTTGTGTAAACTTGTCTTTACTGTGTCCACTTTAGATGAGAATTCCTGTCACCTCTCCAGCAACAAGGAAGTGGCTCGGATATGGTACCAGTGTCATGGCATAGCTCAATAAGAGACATACATCTTTATCTGAATAGCTTGACACTATGGGGGAAATTTACTAAAGGAAATTTGTAAAAAATAGGTGTATTTGTATCCAGAAATAGACTTATTTTTGACATTTACTATCCAGAAAATATGGCAATTCGTATTGGTATTGATAGCACATCACTACGACTACGAATTGTCGTATTTTCAGGATAGTAAATGTCAAAAATAAGTGTATTTCTGGATACAAATACACCTATTTTTTTTTACAAATTTCCTTTAGTAATTTTCCCCCTATACAACACCCCTTAAGGCATACATAAAGACAGTGGCTAGTGTTACATCCTTTGTGACTTATGTCCTTGATTATAGACTAAACATAGCATCCTGATCTTTGACACTAGGCTTGAAAATCTGTTATATTTGATAATATGTAATTTTACTGACAGCTTTCAGAGCCTTACTGATACATTCAAAGAACTACAGTGAAAAATGAAGGTTATCACATTCACTGTATAATAGGCGGTGGTGGTCTTTAAAAGGTGGTTCTTCAGAAGAGGACGTTTAATTGGACGATACAGAAATATCGGTTATATAAAGGAACCAGGAGGACTCTTCAATGACAAAGGGAGAATAATAACAGTAGCAGCTGGATCTTTATCACGAGATCTTGAAGATTTTGGAGACATACTCGTCCATATCATAACTATGGATAAACAATCAACCAAGATTTGCAGATACCAGGAAATAGGGAGGTTATTAAATGTCTGAGCTCTTTTCTGGTTGTACTTTGTCTCACTCCAAATTCTCTCTCTCTCTCTCTCTCTCTCTCTCTCTCTCTCTCTCTCTCTCTGAAGAACCTCAAAGTAGTGTCTGTTGGACAAGAGCCTAGGCCGCAGAAGACATGCTGCATTACTTCTTATTAGACCTTATTTCAGTGCGTTTGCCATTGTCTGCATTATTATTTTCCTATAAATACTCCTTAACCCTTTGCAGTCCAATTTTTTTTTTGCCATTCAAATTGTCTGGTTTAAATGTTTAAATTAATTGTAATTTTTTTTTGTTTTATTCAAAAATGGTCTACATTGAATGTTGAACAATGTTAATGTTCTTATTTTAAAGTGGCTCACCACTGGTTTCGCTACCAGCGCTAGGGCTGATGAGCCTGACTAGACTTTGGACCTGAAAGGGTTAATCTATATACAGTATGAATAAATGTAGTCCTTAATATATATAATTAAGGACGACTTTTATAAATGACATATTTCTATGATGCCATGTTCATATGCCAAATTAAAAGTCTTGGTACGTACATTTTCAGAAAATTATGGGTGTTATAATTGGTTACGTGGCAAAACGTCCGCCTGCTATTTACAATGCATCACAAGTGTGCTCTGGAAAATGTGAAAGTTGGTGAACTCTCCCTGTGCACCTGCTGGGATACCTTGCATTGTGACCTGCTGAATGGTCTGGAAACTGTTATAGTTATTTGCAGACAATTCAAATCCTATGGTGGTGAAAAGAGGTAAAATGCTCAGGCAAGCAAACCTTTGCGCAATTGAAACCAGGCACATCAGTGAGTGGGTGTGGACATTTGTCATCACCTGAGGTCTACCGCCAAACATTTGGTATACGGGCCATCCAAGGTCCATGCCCAGGATACCCTTTGTGCAATTAAAAAACTGAGCACTGCTAATCAGTATGTCAGAAAGACATTGAGTCAACATAGATGATAGCCTAATTTAGGTACCGATTGTACTGCCTTGTTGGTGACCCAGGAGCCAGTCCATCAAGGCTTATTGTCACTGTTGAATATTGACAAATGTGTTCTTCATATTTGAAGGAAAATTGGAACGAACATCTATCCCCTTAGACCAGTCTCACAGGACACATATGGTCTATTTTGACACAACCAGTTAACATCCAGTTAATTTAGTGTGGACTTGTGGGAATAATCCCCCCCCCCCCCCTCCTGGTGAGCATTTATAACTTCCAAATACCTACCGATTTTTTTATGTAATTCCGGGGAGTCATTACAGTATAATCTATTTTTTCTTTTTGCTTTTTGTGTGTGTGTGTGTTTTTATGTATAATGTTATGCTTATTTTTACTAATATTGTTTTTATATTGTGGCAATAAATGTATTATTTTGGAAATTGTGTGTGTGTTGCCCAGCGCCAATACACGGTACAATTGCTGGGTGCGATGAGATGCGCGCTCCTGTCACACATTATTATTATTATAATTTTATTTATAAGGCGCCACAAGTGTTTTGCAGCGCCGTACAAAGGAACAGTACAGGGAGACACAACTTGGCATAACATTGAATAAATAACAAAAATACAGTACAAATAAAGAGCGCCACAGTTCAATACACATTACAGCTTAAATATAAGTAGTGAGGACTCACTCAACATACTATAAGAGGCTTGAGGCCAATGATGGAGATGAGTATGCGGACAAAGATGGTCACTGAGTGTTTGAGTATAGGAGAGCTGTGAGTGAAATGTGAAGAGAAGAGGGCTTTGACAACAGGAGGGAAGAGGGCCCTGCTCCGAGGAGCTTATCTCATCGCACAGCTCAAAAAGTACGTGCTGCACATACTTTTTGTACTAGATCTCATCTCATTGCGTTGCAAAACATATGCAATGCAATCTAGTCCAAATTGTACACAATAATTGTACCGTGTATGGGCACCTTTAGAACATCAGTCACACCATCGATTATATGAGCAACCCTATGATTGCTCAGAATATCCATCAGAAGAAGGCCACCAAAGCTACTGTATTTTGCATCTGCGAACAAAGACAATTGCGACCCCATACCTTGCTCCTCCCCGTTTACCTCCCACAAATGCTCACTGGCTGTCAATCACTCTGCGCCAATTCCTCACTGTGACCGCCATCTTAAATCAAACTTGGAGAACACAGACTCACGCACAATACCCAAAAAATGTTGCCAAATCCAGCAACATCAGCACTGCTACTATCTCTGATTCAGTCCCCGATCACTATGCATGATAATTAGTTAAAGATATGTTATTTTCTTTATAATGTTTTCTTCAAGCGTCTTTATTTAAAATCAATTTTATCCTTACACAGCTGTATGAGCAATAACCATGAATTCACTTTCTTTGCTGTAGGGTCAAGGCTGTAAAGATGGCTGTTGATGTGTGTTCAGTTGTTGTCTGAGCCATGTTGCCCTGAGGCCTAGATAAATCCAGAAACACTGTCTCAATAATAAATACTGTATATCAAGATAACAAGCTTCTAAGAACATCTGCCTTTTGCTCGCTCTGCAACCCTGTATCAATGCAGCCGTTATTGACTCACATCCCTGTTCTCGATTTCTGTTCTGATTATTATGTTGCACCCTTAACCCCTTCACGACATTTGACGTATATATACGTCATGGCCGGGAAGTACTTCCCGACACATGACGTATATATACGTCATGACTTTAAACTGTCACTGCGTCTCGAGACGCAGTGACAGAGGGACGATGTCTGCTGTCCCTGACAGCAGACATGTCCCTGCATGCCCAGGGGGGGCTGCGATGTCGCCCCCCCGTCGGCGATCGCTGTGATTGGCTGTTCAGTGTGAACAGCCATTCACAGCGTTTTCCTGTGTTACCAGCGAATCAGACGCTTGGTAACACAGGTGTCAATCACCGCCGGGCGTCAGGGGGCATGAGGGGGTCATCGGTGACGATGACACCTCACCCCACCCTCACCCCACCTGCCCCCAAGGCTGTGATTGGTCCGTGGGACCCACGGACCAATCACAGCCAAGGCGCGACATTTAAACTAACGGTGACTGCGCTGCAGACGCCATTCCGGTCTGGAGTAGCGTGCAGAGCGGTCACCGTGCCTATCTGCCGTGATACTGACCTGATCCTTGCTAATACTTACCTGATCCTTGCAAATACCTTACCTGATCACTTGATCACTGCTTGTAGCGTGCTGGACGCTTCCTGGATCTGACTTCCTGAGACTTCCTGCTGCTGCTGCTGCTGCAGTGTGATAGAGAGATAGAGAGAGAGAGATAGAGAGAGATAGAGAGATAGTGACAGAGAGAGCTATATTTTGTGTCTGCTACCCCCCCTTTTTGGGGGTGCAGGGTTTTTTTATATATAAATAACTGTCGCTGCTGCTGCAGTGTCATAGTGATAGATAGTGATAGATAGTGAGAGATAGTGATAGATAGTAATAGATAGTGAGAGATAGAGAGATTTGTGTCTGCTACCCCCCCTTTTTTGGGGGTGCAGGTTTTTTTTTATATATATAACTGTCAGTGCTGCTGCTGCAGTGTCATAGTGATAGATAGTGATAGATAGTGAGAGATAGAGAGAGATAGTGACAGAGAGTGATAGAGAGTGTATATTTTGTGTCTGCTACCCCCCCTTTTTGGGGGTGCAGGTTTTTTTTTATACATATAACTGTCAGTGCTGCTGCTGCAGTGTGATAGATAGTGATAGATAGTGATAGATAGTGAGAGATAGAGAGAGATAGTGACAGAGAGTGATAGAGAGTGTATATTTTGTGTCTGCTACCCCCGCCTTTTGTGCTGATCACTATATCTGAGGTGATCAGCAACTTTTTGGGGGTGCAGAGGTTTTTTTTTTTTATATATACCTGTCAGTTGCTGCCAGTTGCACCAAAGGTTGTGCACCTGCTGCCCCTCACTGGTAATCAGTGTCGCATCACTGATCACCTTTTTTTTTTTTTTTGTGGGTGCTGTGTGGTCTTTTTTTAATTTTTTTTTTACACACACTGTGATTTTGTGGGTGTCCTGTGGCCACTGTGCGCTGATCAGTGACGTACATCACTGATCAGCTTTTTCGGCACAGGGTTGATCTATTTTTTTTTTTTTTGATCAAATTCCTGTTGCCTTTGAGCGCTGTTCAGTGACAGACGTTACTGACCAACATCTGTGCTCAATTTTTGGTGCAGGACCTTTTTTTTTGTTTTTTTAACCCCTTCAATTTTTTTTTTTTTTAACCCCTTCAATTTTTTTTTTTTTTAACCCCTTCATTTTTTTTTTTTTGTATAAAGTATTTTTTTTGTTCTGCACTACATACACACAACACACTACATACCCCCCGGGTTGAAATAAAGTTTGTACCCCCCCCTACACTATACACGTGTTGAAACATTTCACTACCAGTAACACAAAAATAAAAATGTCATCCCAAATGTCATCCCAAATGTCATCCCAGTCATCCAGAAGAATGTATTCAGTGGAGGAGGCATATGCCATGCTTGCCTCTGATTCTGACACAGCCAGTGAGGCAAGCGGGGAATTTGAAGGATTCGTCTTAAGCTCCTCTTCCTCCTCTGGTGATGAGGGACCCCCTCAAAGACGCCCCCGTAGAGCAGCTGAGACCCCCCCCCCCAATAATTGATCTCGTATGGACCCCACCACCAGACAATTTTGAGCCCCAGGTTCCTGAGTTTTTGGCCATGCCAGGAATCCAATTTGATTCCACAGGTCTCAGAGAAATTGACTTTTTCAAATTATTTTTCTCTGATGATTTTATAAATTTAATGGTGGACCAAACTAATTTATATGCCCAGCAGTTTATTGCTCAAAACCCCACGTCATCATTTGCTAGGTGGACCCCTGTAGATGCAGTAGAGATGATGACGTTTTGGGGTCTGGTGTTTCATATGGGCATAGTAAAAAAGCCACAAATTAGGCAATATTGGAGTACAGATGTTCTGTACAGCACCCCATTTTACCGTATGGCCATGACTCGGACTCGTTTTGAGGCAATCCATAAATTTATACATTACACCGATAATGCACAGTGCCCACCCAGAGATGATCCCACCTTTGACCGGCTATTCAAAGTCAGGCCGGTCATTGATCATTTCAGTGCCAAATTTGCAGAGCTATACATCCCTGAAAAATTTATTTGTATTGACGAGTCCCTTATACATTTTAAAGGAAGGGTTAAATTCCGCCAGTACCTTCCCAGTAAGAGGGCAAGGTATGGCATAAAAATGTATAAGCTGTGTGAAAGCACCACAGGGTACACCCACAAGTTTAGGGTATATGAAGGGAAGGATTCAAGAATTGAACCGCCAGAATGCCCCCCCTCCCTCGTAGGTGTTAGTGGCAAAATTGTCTGGGATTTAATGCACCCCTTCCTGGATAAGGGTTATCACCTCTATGTGGATAACTTTTACACCAGCATCCCCCTGTTTAAGGCCCTTGGTTCAAGAGGTACAGCAGCTTGCGGTACTGTGCGCAAGAACCAAAGAGGCCTCCCCAAAACGCACATTGCCCAAGTAATGAGAAGGGGTGAAAGCAGGGGAATATGCACCGAAAATATGTTGTTGGTCAAATATAAGGACAAGAGGGATGTCCTTATACTGACAACAATTCATGGAGACAGTACCACCTCCATCCCTGTACGAGGTACCAGTACCCACACCTCAAAACCAAATTGTATCCTAGATTACAATAAGTACATGGGCGGAGTGGATCTTTCAGATCAGGTACTGAAGCCGTACAGTGCCCTGCGGAAAACAAATATCTGGTACAAGAAGCTGGCCGTGTATATCATCCAGATGGCACTGTATAACGCTTACGTGCTATTCCGTTCTACCGGCCAGAGGGGGACATTTATGCACTTTCAAGAGGAAGTCATAAAGGGCCTAATATTTGGGAACCAGCAGGCAGAGGGCCCCAGTACTTCTAGTACTGGCCCCCGTATTGTACCAGGGCAGCATTTTCCCAACGAAATCCCCTCCACTGCAAGAAAGGGCAGGACACAAAAAAGGTGCAAAGTTTGCTATAAAAAGGGAATAAGAAAGGAAACTATTTTCCACTGTGAAACTTGCCCCGACAAACCCGGCCTATGTATAAAGGAGTGTTTCAAAATATACCACACATCGATGGATTATTAGGTTCATCATTTCACCGTGCATCGGGGGTCTTGCTAATGCCACATAGCACCCACCATTCATTCCACCAGAATCTTAGCTGCAAAATCCAAAAATCACTCCTTCCCTTCTGAGTCCTGCCATGCACCCAACTGGTATTTTTTGGTCACATGTGAGGCATTGCCGTACTCTGGAGAAATGGGGGCACAGATTTTGGGGTGCTTTGTCTCCTTCATTCCTTGTGAAAATGAAAAATTTTGAGCCAGAAGTACATTTTTGTGTAAAAAAATGTAATTTTTCATTTTCACAGCCCAGTTGTACCAAAATTGGTGAAACCCCTGGGGGTTTGAAATGTACACTATACCCCTAGATGAATTCCCTGAGGGGTGTAGTTTGCAAAATGGGGTCACTTGTGGGGGGGTTCCACTGTATTGGTAATGCAACATAGCACCCACCATTCATTCCACCAAAATCTGTGCTGCAAAATCCAAAAATCACTCCTTCCCTTCTGAGTCCTGCCATGCGCCCAACTGGTATTTTTTGGTCACATGTGAGGCATTGCCGTACTCGGGAGAAATTGGGGCACAGATTTTGGGGTGCTTTGTCTCCTTCATTCCTTGTGAAAATGAAAAATTTTGAGCCAGAACTGCATTTTTGTGTAAAAAAATGTAATTTTTCATTTTCACAGCCCAGTTGTACCAAAATTGGTGAAACCCCTGGGGGTTTGAAATGTACACTATACCCCTAGATGAATTCCCTGAGGGGTGTAGTTTGCAAAATGGGGTCACTTGTGGGGGGGTTCCACTGTATTGGTAATGCAACATAGCACCCACCATTCATTCCACCAAAATCTGTGCTGCCAAATCCAAAAATCACTCCTTCCCTTCTGAGTCCTGCCATGCGCCCAACTGGTATTTTTTGGTCACATGTGAGGCATTGCCGTACTCGGGAGAAATTGGGGCACAGATTTTGGGGTGCTTTGTCTCCTTCATTCCTTGTGAAAATGAAAAATTTTGAGCCAGAACTGCATTTTTGTGTAAAAAAATGTAATTTTTCATTTTCACTGCCCAGTTGTATCAAAATTGGTGAAACCCCTGGGGGTTTGAAATGTACACTATACCCCTAGATGAATTCCCTGAGGGGTGTACTTTGCAAAATGGGGTGACTTGTGGGGGGGTTCCACTCTATTGGTGCTTTGGGAGTCTTGCTAATGCAACATGGCACCCACCATTCATTCCACCAAAATCTGTGCTGCCAAATCCAAAAATCACTCCTTCCCTTCTGAGTCCTGCCATGCGCCCAACTGGTATTTTTTGGTCACATGTGAGGCATTGCCGTACTCGGGAGAAATTGGGGCACAGATTTTGGGGTGCTTTGTCTCCTTCATTCCTTGTGAAAATGAAAAATTTTGAGCCAGAACTGCATTTTTGTGTAAAAAAATGTAATTTTTCATTTTCACTGCCCAGTTGTATCAAAATTGGTGAAACCCCTGGGGGTTTGAAATGTACACTATACCCCTAGATGAATTCCCTGAGGGGTGTACTTTGCAAAATGGGGTGACTTGTGGGGGGGTTCCACTCTATTGGTGCTTTGGGAGTCTTGCTAATGCAACATGGCACCCACCATTCATTCCACCAAAATCTGTGCTGCCAAATCCAAAAATCACTCCTTCCCTTCTGAGTCCTGCCATGCGCCCAACTGGTATTTTTTGGTCACATGTGAGGCATTGCCGTACTCGGGAAAAATTGGGGCACAGATTTTGGGGTGCTTTGTCTCCTTCATTCCTTGTGAAAATGAAAAATTTTGAGCCAGAACTGCATTTTTGTGTAAAAAAATGTAATTTTTCATTTTCACTGCCCAGTTGTATCAAAATTGGTGAAACCCCTGGGGGTTTGAAATGTACACTATACCCCTAGATGAATTCCCTGAGGGGTGTACTTTGCAAAATGGGGTGACTTGTGGGGGGGTTCCACTGTATTGGTGCTTTGGGAGTCTTGCTAATGCAACATGGCACCCACCATTCATTCCACCAAAATCTGTGCTGCCAAATCCAAAAATCACTCCTTCCCTTCTGAGTCCTGCCATGCGCCCCACTGGTATTTTTTGGTCACATGTGAGGCATTGCCGTACTCGGGAGAAATTGGGGCACAGATTTTGGGGTGCTTTGTCTCCTTCATTCCTTGTGAAAATGAAAAATTTTGAGCCAGAACTGCATTTTTGTGTAAAAAAATGTAATTTTTCATTTTCACTGCCCAGTTGTATCAAAATTGGTGAAACCCCTGGGGGTTTGAAATGTACACTATACCCCTAGATGAATTCCCTGAGGGGTGTACTTTGCAAAATGGGGTGACTTGTGGGGGGGTTCCACTGTATTGGTGCTTTGGGAGTCTTGCTAATGCAACATGGCACCCACCATTCATTCCACCAAAATCTGTGCTGCCAAATCCAAAAATCACTCCTTCCCTTCTGAGTCCTGCCATGCGCCCCACTGGTATTTTTTGGTCACATGTGAGGCATTGCCGTACTCGGGAGAACGTGGGGCACAGATTTTGGGGTGCTTTGTCTCCTTCATTCCTTGTGAAAATAAAAAATTTTGAGCCAGAACTGCATGTTTGTGTAAAAAAATGTAATTTTCCATTTTCACATCCCAGTTGTACCAAAATTGGTGAAACCCCTGGGGGTTTGAAATGTACACTATACCCCTAGATGAATTCCCTGAGGGGTGTACTTTGCAAAATGGGGTGACTTGTGGGGGGGTTCCACTGTATTGGTGCAACATAGCACCCACCATTCATTCCACCAAAATCTGTGCTGCAAAATCCAAAAATCACTCCTTCCCTTCTGAGTCCTGCCATGCACCCAACTGGTATTTTTTGGTCACATGTGAGGCATTGCCGTACTCGGGAGAAATTGGGGCACAGATTTTGGGGTGCTTTGTCTCCTTCATTCCTTGTGAAAATGAAAAATTTTGAGCCATAACTGCATGTTTGTGTAAAAAAATGTAATTTTCCATTTTCACATCCCAGTTGTATCAAAATTGGTGAAACCCCTGGGGGTTTGAAATGTACACTATACCCCTAGATGAATTCCCTGAGGGGTGTACTTTGCAAAATGGGGTGACTTGTGGGGGGGTTCCACTGTATTGGTGCTTTGGGAGTCTTGCTAATGCAACATGGCACCCACCATTCATTCCACCAAAATCTGTGCTGCCAAATCCAAAAATCACTCCTTCCCTTCTGAGTCCTGCTATGCGCCCCACTGGTATTTTTTGGTCACATGTGAGGCATTGCCGTACTCGGGAGAAATTGGGGCACAGATTTTGGGGTGCTTTGTCTCCTTCATTCCTTGTGAAAATGAAAAATTTTGAGCCAGAACTGCATGTTTGTGTAAAAAAATGTAATTTTCCATTTTCACATCCCAGTTGTACCAAAATTGGTGAAACCCCTGGGGGTTTGAAATGTACACTATACCCCTAGATGAATTCCCTGAGGGGTGTAGATTGCAAAATGGGGTGACTTGTGGGGAAGGTTCCTAACTTTTAGCACTTATGGTGCCTAGAAACCTACATGGTGCCTAAAAAAAAATCTCATAAAAAGGAGGCTCCAAAATCAAGTAGGTGCTCCTTCTATTATGAAGCCTGTGGTTTGGTCAACGTGCACACTAGGGCCACATATAGGATATTTTTGAAAACACAAGAATTGGGGGAATCAATTTTTAGTCACATTTCTCTAGTAAAATCTACTGTATTTGTTAGAAAAATGTATTAAAATTGAAACTCTGCAAAAAAAAAGAAATTTTGAAATTTCACCTACACTTTGTTTTAATTCCTGTGAAACACCTAAAGGGTTAACAAACTTCCAAAATGCTGTTTTGAATACTGTGAGGGGTGCAGTTTTTGAAATGGCATCATTTATAAGGGTGTCTCACATACAAGTCCCTCAAAGTCACATCAGAACTGAACTGGTCCCTAAAAAAATCAGTGTTTGAAATTTTCTTGAAAATTTGAGAATTTGCTAGTCATATTTGAAGCCTCCTAGTGTCCAAAAAAATGAAAAGGGGGTTGAAATAATGATGGCAACATAAAGTAGACATATGGTCTATGTTAGTTATTAACTATTTTGAGTGGTATGATTATTTGTCTCACAAGCAGAAAATTTAACATTTTGCATATTGCTAAATTTTCCATTTTTTCACGATATTTTGGTATTTTTCACAAAAAAACACAGACTGTATCGACCAAAATTTACCACTAACTTGAAGTACAATGTGTCACGAGAAAACAATCTCAAAATCACTGGGATAAGTAAAAGCAAAAAAAAGTTATCCCCACTTAAGTGAGACATGTCAGATTTGAAAAAAAGGGCTCTGTCATGAAGGCACAAACTGGCTCTGTCATGAAGGGGTTAAAAAAGTATTTAAAACATTTTAAGAAGAGACCCCAGTTATATACATTGTTGATGTTTTCTCACTTGAGCGATTATCATTCAACTGCTCCAGTGTCAAGCAGTTAATATGTAATAAATGTTTTATTATTGTACAGCTCAATGCATTATGCTAGCACTATATAAATTAAGGTTAATCAAACAATTAAACTACAGATAGAACCATCCTCATCTAGCCCTTTAATAGGAGCTGTCTGACTTAATCCTCTGCTAATCCCCTACTGTATTGTTCTCTGTGTTGTATTGCAGCTGTGAACATTAGGCCTTGGGGAGCCATGGCTCACCATGGCTATCCAGAGATGGCTTTTTGAAGAAGGCTCCATCTGTATAAGCAATATAAGCGCTATTGCAAGTGCAAAGTAAGTCCTGGGCTATGCACAGACTGCACACACTGGAAAAATCATTCAATGGTGAGCGGCTTGCAAATGGATTTGCAGCTAATAGCCAATCAAGCTATGCAATTGGCCAGCTTGCATGGGGTGGGATTTCACTATGGCTGGAGATGGCGTATACCTGATTGCAGGGCTCCAAAAATTAGCAGTGATCTGGTCGGAATTAGGTCCACTGTTATGTCCTGATTATTAACTCATTCCACGGGTCATTTAAACAGCTAAATATGGTATAAATATAACTTTATATTATTGTGTACACTGAATATTATGTCTTCATAATGTACAGAAAGGCTCTAAGCTGACTAGAATGAGCATTACAAACAAAACGTATTAATGAACTAGTTAAAAGCTTGTCAAAATGATGACTTAGTACCTATCTACTCCTACCTCCAATCTGTCGACACAGCTCCCTCTCTCCATATCTAGGAAGTTTGAAACATATCATTTTGCTTTCACTTTCTGTTAAGGAGCAATTTGGTCCATCAAGTAGCCTCTACTGGTCACTGGTGGTACTTCACCTCAGAAGTGAGTATTTAGCCATATATATATATGTATATATATATATATATATATATATATATATATATATATATATATATATATATATATATATATTGATTGATTGGGAAGATAATTAGTGTGTGATGCCATAAAGTTGTGCTGCAACAGGTTCCCATGTAATGCTTGCTATATCTACTGTATATGCACATGCAATGCCTACTGGCACTTGAGACATTGTAATTGTTTTAAAATGTTGATAATTATGTGATATTCTTTGGCTATTTACCTTTAATTGTTCTTTGAACAATGGGCACCTGTGGATATCTTGTGGATACTTGTCCTTGCTTTGTGAAAGAATTTCAATTCCTTTTAGCAATAGACTTAAGGGATCAAATGTCTTGGTCGTACGTATAACGGAAGGAATGCACTATAGAAGGGTGCATTAATGTTATAAATAAAGCTTTAAAAACACAAAATTAATAAAGATCATTATCTCTAGGTAAGTATGATTTGCAAATAAGAGAAGCTTTGCATGAAAGTGTCATGGTCGTGCAGACACTGGACAGAGTTGTACGCATGCAGAGTTCGTGCCGGTTTCAGTTGTGTCTTCTAGGTGTTACATTACTATTTATTTATTATTTATTTACAGTGTCTTATATAGCGCAGCAGATTCCGTTGCGCTTTACAATTGTAGATAGCGATAGAACAAACTGGGTAACAACAGACAGACTTGGAGGTAGGAAGGCCCTGCTGCAAGCTTACAATCTATAGGGACATAGGAGGGAAACACAAGGACAGGCACCAGTAATAGCATAGCAGTCCCACCAAGTTACAAGTCCAGAAGGGAAGCTATATAATGCATAAGTGCCTCAGAGGGTTATGCGTGTAGAACTTAAATATGATAGGCTTGCCTGAAGAGGTGAGTTTTCAGGGAACACTTGAAAGTTTGGAGGCTACTACTTTTTTTTTTTATTACTAGTGATGATGAATGCTTTCGCACCTGAAGGGCTGTGGGGTGGTGCACTTGCATAGATGTATCCAACTCATAGCCTGAGCAGATATTCAGAAAGGACGTCTGATTGTTAGAATCATCTGAAATTATTCATATTAGTGTAAGAGATAACAGCCGGTCATTAACCACCTTCAGCTGATGATCGCCTATCGAACGGTAAAACTGTTTATTTTGGTGCAGACGCACATTTCTACTTGACCGTCACTTACTTCTTTTTATCTATACCCAGACATCATGTTCTCACCACGAAGATGTCCACCATTAAGGAAGATGTCAAGATCAAGAGGTGCGAACGGGGAACCAGCGTCTTAGTGAAAGAACAGACTTGCAATAAAGCTTCTGTTTTAACAGCCTGTGAAAAGTCATTGCTATTGACATGAATAAAAAACAGCTTGTAAGTGACTGGAGAAAGTGTTTACTCAGTGAATTAGTTGAGTTTGTATTGTGCGATGAGGATTAAGGGCCTCAGCAGTGTCTCAAGATCCATTTCAAATTGTAGTGGCTCAGTATTAGCTAGCTCCGGGGCAGGGCTAATTATCATAAGACTCAGGGCATAAAAGGCTTTTAAAAGCACCATCTCTCATTTTCCAGGACTGGATTAACTCTTTAGCCTTAAGCTAAACTGCGCTTGGAGAATCATTCTTCCATAATAACCGCTTTGATTTTTCTTCTCCTTCAAGCTTCGGATGTAACAACTTTGCTTGATCTGATGTGGGGAAGGATTTCGGTGGCTGGTGTGAAATGCTGAGCGCTCACCAGAGAGACACCAGGCTCTCCAGGAGTCAGAGCAAATATTATAGTAGTACATGTTTAACCCACTAGCCGCTGACAAGAAGTGTGATGTCCATGTCTGAGTCTCTATTTCTATTTAAAACCTTCTGCTCTGTAATCAATAAAAAAAATTGTCTCGGGATGGACAATAAGTGCATATAAGTTTCTGTATGCACAAAAAATACTATACAAAACATTACATTTTTTTTAAATTTTCACCGGAGCAGTCTATAAAAAGTTGCATGGAGGAGTAGCTGGACCAGTCTGAAGCAGGTATGACTTATGTAGGTATCTGGTGACTCAAAATGAATCTCACAAATCTTGCACATGATTCGTGAGAGTGCAAAGAGGTTGCAGGGGTCAGGTCTGGATTGTACAGGGGATGTCCAAGCTCTTGGATGCGTTTATGGGACAGAACATCTCCCGGACTTGTGGGAAGGTTGTTTTGCTGTAATGGAAAAAACCTACACAAGCGCAAGTTCTTAGATGGCACCTGGAAAAGACTTCCAGCCAGGATCGGCATTACCATTAGGAAGCTTTAGGCAGCAGTTTAGGGTGTCAAGATCTGGAGTGAGGCACCGCTGAGTCTGCCTCTTACACAATTAAGCATTTCTATGAGGAAGACATCTTTGTTGTACTTAATGCAGGTGATGGCTGTAGAACATCTAAGATGCCACGGTGCCACCTCCACCACTATTGGTGGCACTGTGTGGTTTGGGGGGGGGGGGCATTAGAACCAGTTACCAGTGATGGTGCATTGCTGCATGAGTGGTATGGTAGCTGCATGACAAGTAGTGGCCAAAAAAGCAGCCACCATCTGCTTGGTTACACTGTGTTCATAGCGGAACTCGGCTCAGTGTTGATTATCCTGGGGTCCAAACTGTAGATCCAAGTTTCATTGCCACTGATGATATCCCATAGTTTGAAATAATCTGGACAGCG
Source organism: Crinia signifera (assembly GCF_055691185.1). NCBI lineage: Eukaryota > Metazoa > Chordata > Amphibia > Anura > Myobatrachidae > Crinia > Crinia signifera. The sequence goes on along the minus strand of NC_139219.1, from coordinate 292,720,551 downwards.
TGGAGCAACATTGTTACCCAAAAGCCCTCTTCTGCAGTCAAGTCAACTGATGGGGCTTCCAGCATGTAGAAACTTTGCTCAGGTCAAGCTTTTTGTTTAGTATCAAGTGAATGGATCCCGATGAGTTGCATATTTCCTCCTCTAAATCGGCCACAGTCACCTTGGTGTCCACCTTAACTATGGCTTGCATGGCAGCAATGTTGTTCTTAGTGACGGAAGAAATAGGTCGGCCGCAGTGCTCAACTTCCAGGGACCATATCCTGGCTCACAATTCTGCAAGCCACTCTAACAAAGTGGTTGGGTATGGTGCTTCCTCCCCAAAAGAAGATCACAGTCAGTCAAAACTCTCCTGCTATCACAGACCATTCTTATAGTTTTAAATGATCATGACTTTCATCTCCCACTGATGCTCTTTGACACAGTGAGAAGGTGCTGCCTACCCAGTAGAATGGTCGTCAGCCATCTTGGCTAGGAACTTTGAAGCCTCCCTGAAGGACCTTGTGGGAGAATGTACAGTAACATAACACTCGGCACCCATTGCTCGGCATGACTGCAGACAGGAAATGCACACTCTATTTTCTCTATGTTTCTGCGGCTTTTCCTGTTTTGTGTTTCTGATCTAATTGTTTTGGTTTCTTCTAATATAATTTATTAATTAGTTGGTGCATTGGCCCCTGACAAAATCATCCCAATAGTGTATGTGATCTTGTGATAGGGAATATAAATTGTAAGCTTCAGTGTTTCATGGACTGATGTGAATGAATTGTCTCTGTAGCATGCTGTGTAGGTGCTGCATAAAAATACTTTGTTTACTTTTGAAAAATAATTATATTATACCAGGGTTGCCTACCCTCCCGGAATGGCCGGGAGGGTCCCGGAAATCGGGACCCCCTCCCGGTCTCCCGGAAAGGGGGGCAACCCTCCCGCATTAACCCCAATCCCCCGCGATCCGCCCCTCGGCGGGGGGGGGTCCGTGAGTAAAATGACGCGATCACGTCATTTTAACCCTGCCCCCCCTCCCCCACCGTGCAATGCCTGAAATACCGGCATTGAACAACGGGGGGCGTGGCTAAAATGACGCGATCACTGTAGGCACGCCCCCCCAACAGGGAAGCCGGTCTGTGGCTCCGCCCAAACTCTGCCTCTTTTTAGCTCTCGGCGATAGCTCCGCCCCCCTGTATAACAGAGCTGGCTGCCCTCTCCCGGAATGCAGCCAGCAAAAGTCGGCAAGTATGTATTATACTAGTAAGCAAAAACTTTGAAGCTAGGATCTTATTTGTTTGTTCGCTGTTGGCCTTCCTTTGCACAGGGACCAATGTTTCCACAATGCGCATGCACATTTTTGCACATGTGCATTCACCAGGTGCGTTTGGCCACGGCGAACACTCAACATTGGGCGAGGTGGGCATGGTGTGAGTCGGCGTGCCAGGGTACTCGCCCATGGGAGTGCCCAGCATTTCATGGGTGTTCCAATGAAAATGCTGGTAATCACCTGGTGACGTGGACACAAGGGGTGGGCAGATGTGGGAGGTTCCCCCTGGCCTGCGAATTGATGTTTATGTAAACGAACTGGGGTGCAAATGGTGGGCCACCATACCACCATTCGCAGGGCGGGTTCTGGTTGACTCGCAAGGGTGCAAATTCGCATCTGAGTGTATCAACCAGAATAACCCCCCTAGTCTGCTACCTTCTGTGCATGTATAAAAAAGACATATAGTTTCACTCTTTGCCAGCAGACGGCAGTGTTTCAGAGACTCACAGACACTAGACATATATATATATAGATGATAGGTTTTAGTGAATGCATTTCTGCTATTAATGTAAATTTTAACCAACATAGACCTGGAACATAACATACTGATGCAGAGCTGGGTGTTGCTGACACGAGCACAGCTCAATATACTGTATGGATGTGAATACGTTATTTTATATGCTGCATTTATTCTAGCATACATTATTACACTAGATATGCACCATGTTAAGAAGCATTGCCTTCTACAATATTTTGTGCTTCGGAAATAAGCCTTCTGTTTGTTCTGTGGCTCCTGCATAGATATAATAATAAACTAATGTCTGGATTCACAGTCGCTAGTAATTGGAAATGAACACAGAGTTACAAAATAAAATCTGGATGGGGTTGGAAGCATTTTCATGATGTATCTATAAATATGCATTTATATCTAATCAAGTAGAAACAATTACAAGATTAAAAAAAGCTGCATAAATGTTAATACCCAGCAGAGATTTTCTAGCTTGATTAAAACCTATCATTGCCAGAGGGAGGACATAGTAACACTCTTTGGCCATCTGGTAAACAATTAGTTAATAAATCATAGCTTCTCATTAAGCATCTCCGTGTCAGCTTGGGTGTTGTACAAATAGACTGGAAATAGCTCATCTACAAAGCTGACAGGCGGTGCACAAATAAAGAGTCACCTATTTCCTTAGAAATGCATCACAGACCGTAACCCCAAAACACAGACACGTACATACAGAACACCTCACCTGATCCATACTTGCCTACTTTTGAGAACTAGTTTCAGGGAGATTATAGTTGGTATTATAATTTTACACAGTGCCCCATTGAGGGGTTGTGTCATGCTCCTCCCAAAGGGTGTGTCCAGTTCCATATATGGAGAGATTGTGAAAAGAGATTGGGAACGTTGCACCTAGAAGCGTGGGTGTGTACTGCTACATCTGAGAGGAATCTTGTAAAATGACTTATATCCAAATATAGATGATCCCCAAGCAGTTAGTAAGAGCTACTATACTTGGTAATGTGCTGGGAAATGGTGCTGATGATTCAATGTAAACATATCTGTCTCTCTTTCCCTTTTCCCCAAAAAATGTAACAGTATAATGTGGGCTAGGTGACATGAGGGAGATTGCTAAACTAATGAGGGAGAGAGGGAGATTGCTGCTATTTCAGGGAGTCTCCTGCAGAATGCAGGAGGGGAGGTAACTATGATGTAACAGTGTAATGTGGGCTAGGTGACATGAGGGAGATTGCTAGACTAATAAGGGAGAAAGGGAGATTGCTGCTATTTCAGGGAGTCTCCTGCAGAATGCAGGAGGGTAGGCAGCTAGACTTGATGCATATGGATCATTAGAACAGTTCAGTGATAATCTGAACTATGCTTACTGGGTTAACAAATCATTTCTGCATGCGTCGAATAACGCACACGCCTTAAGTGTGCCAGTTGGATCCCTCACAGTAGGGTGGTGCCTTAGAAGCCCATAGTCTTAGATAGGGCAGCATCCGATTTGAAAATGGCGTTGCTCCCCACATCCAAATCCTGGAATCTATCGGATTCCGTGCTTGGTGCATATACAGAGGACGGACAAACTTCCGATAAATGCATTTTTCTGAGGTTTGGCTGCTTTTAAACTTCCCTCTCCTGCAGTTTCCCTTATGAAATGGAAGCAAACACAATTATCTGGTCACAGCACAATACTTCCAGGTCACTACAAGTTGCTATTTCCCCATAAAGATTTTTTAGTACAGTATAATTATGTCAGAGGTAATACATTTCCATGGCACCCACACCATCTTCACACAGAGCACCTGATTCTGGTTCACTTGCAAAAGGAAATTCTCTCTTTAATGGACAAAACCATGTGCACTGCAGGTGGGGCAGATGTACCAAGTGCAGAGAGTTAGATTTGGGTGGGGTTTGTACCTCAAGGCTCAAACTGATATCTACATTGCAGTGTAAAAATAAAGCAGCCAGTATTTACTCTGCACAGAAACAAACACCCAAATCTAACTCTCTGCACATGTTACATCTGCCCCACCTCCTGTGCACATGGGTTTATCCATTAGAGAGAGATTTTGCTTTTGCATACCTCCCAACTGTCACGATTTTAGAGGGACAGTTCTGATTTTCGGGTCCTGTCCCGTTGTCCCACCCGCGGCAGGCATTGTCCCGCTGCGGGGGGTGGCAGTTGGGAGACCCCCCAATCTAGTAGAATAGACGCTGTGCGCATGCGCACAGCGTCTATTCTAGTATGAAAATGAGGTCGCGGCTAATTAGCATAAGCCGCACCCTCATTTGCATACGCCCCGCCCCTTTTCGGACGCTCGCGCGGCTTAGCCGCGCGAGTGTCCCTATTTCTTTAGATCAAAAGTTGGGAGGTATGCTTTTGCAAGGGAACCAGAATCAGGCACAGAGTCTGGTGCTCCTGACTGAAGCCAGACTTCAAGGTCAGAAGAAGGGTCCCCCCTCCTTTGCCTTCCCTGACTTCAGTCCCCCCTTACTGTATGTTTATCCCATTCTCTGTGTGGGAGTCCATATTCATTCTTTCTTTTTATAATGATACAATCAAAAACTACAAATTATACTGTAGATTACCAGCTGCAGATTGTGGGTAACAATATTTTATCATACAGTACTGTCTCTTACCTCACAACTGTCCCGCTTTCCTTGGGAACATCCCGGTTTTTGGGGATGTTCCCGTGTCCCGCCCGGGGACAGCAGTGTCCCAAAGCAGGGGGGGCAATTGGGAGTCCCCCCTGTCGCCTGCGAAGTGTGCATGTGCACAGCATCTATTCATGCCCCACATCGGTGAAAACAGGGCATGGCATCGCACGAGCATCTCAAGTAAAGACCATGCCCTCTGTCGGTTAGGCACACCCCCAAAATTTTCGGCGCTCCTGTCGCATCAAAGTTGGGAGGTACGCTGCCTGATCTTTGCATGAATTTGCCATGGTACTCATTTTTGATTGTATTGGCAATAGTTTTCAATATTCGTTTCCAAATAAAAAAAGTTCTGTTGAATGATGGACTTGTGTAGCAATATATGGGTCTTATAACTCTTTCCAGAGTAGTCAGGTGCAAAAATTTCTTTTTCTAAGATCCTTTTCTACTTGGCATGTTGTTATGCCAAATCTGAGTGTTCCATACCAAACTGCCAAAGGGACTGCATTTAATAAAAAAGTGTTAGTGCTTCCTGATATTTAAATATCCGAATCTAGCTAAAAGCCCACATACAATAGGCCAACTTGTCCAAAGGACCTGATTTCCCCAGGAGCTCCCCAGGAGGGCTCAATTACAATCAAGTCTCCTTGGGAGCTGCAGTTGGAGGGAACCGGGTGGTGGTGGTGATGGAGGGGGTTTGTTGAGAGCCTGGCACGGGGATCCAGGAGCCGATCTGGTAAAAAAAAATTTTTTGTGTAGCTTGACTCCGATCCAATGCGCATGGGAAACGGACGTCAAACATGAGATTTGGTGCGATTTTTGGGCCCGATCCATCAGAATCGGGTCAGATTGGACCAAATCTCACTAGTGTATTGGGGCCTTAATGTTACCTTCTTTATTCATATAGAAGCAGCAAGGGTGTACGTACATTATTAAGCTGGCTTCTTCATATTGGTTTTTGTTGCTGAACAAATAATATTCAGTGTAAACAAATTCAGTGTAAACCCTTGTTAATTTTCAAGTAAAAAAAAAAAGTTCTACTTTCATTGGGGGGGGGGGGGGGGGGGTCCAGGTATTACCCAATCAGCTTGAACTTCTCTAGACTTTCTTAGCATCTTTTGGGCGATATTTCCTGTTTCGGTGGAGAATCTGACCTCCCTAACATGTGACATATTTTTCTGTTGTGAATCCTAATTAGACATAAACTTTGTATGATTTGTGCTTTCCATTAAGTTCCTGCAAACCCCATTTAAGAACTTAATCCTTGGATGCAACTATGGGCCTGATTCAGGGATGTATGCAGGAGACGGAACATGCACAGATTCCCAATTTCCAGGAATTTGTGCATGTGCAAAACAGGTCTTGTGTTGCCAATTGTTCATCTCCACATCGGTGTCGATGGGGGGTGGGGGGGGGGGTTCTGGGAGTGGTGAGCTAAGGGTCTGAGTCTGTCAACATGCAGACGTCCAGGCCCCACACCAAACTCCTTTCATTGACCACCAGCTTCATAAGCTGAGGCTCAGCCAGCTGGCTGTGTGGAACATCCCTACAATTAGTTGTGATGTTGAACCCTGAATGCTTGGGACGTTGGTCGCAGTGCTGGGATAGCAACTACACGCTCTACATCTCTTCTACTGAGAATCTCCTGCATGTTTCTTCTTAAAATCAGACTGAAATTAAAAGCTGCTTACAAGCGACATTGAATTTTCGTTCATCTCTGAATAAAGCAATATGTTCCTTGACTCACAACAAGGATTCAATGTATTTCTTTGTTAAATACCCCGATTAGAATGTTCTCATTTCTTAGTGTTCCAAGCGTTACACGAAGTTGGAGATCCTTATGCGACACTCTTCTATCGGAGCCTGTGCAGACCATCGCCAATCAAAGCAAAGTGTACTGAATGGCATGGTTTAGAAAAAGAGAGCAAACAAATTGGCAGCTACAGTGTGGGAAGCACCACAATTTCCACACAGTTACCTCAAGAGCTGATATCAGCCATTGTGCCAGGACAGTGACATCTCTATATAATTAGCGCCAACACCATCCAACTACACAGAGATGTTTTATGGTCAGGCTCAGAGAGGTCCCTATATAATTAATCGTTCAAGGAAGATGAGATATTTTCAGCATGGATAAAGCATATTCATAAAAGTGATAAGCTTGCAGCTTGAATGTCTTATTCCACTGTACCTCAGCAGAAACATCTGAAAAAAAGGAGGGAAAAGCTTCTCCCGGCCCTTCTTTATTCTCTTTAGTGCTGATGGTTAGAAAAAGCAAAATAGCTAAATCTTATTTATGGTGTTTATGCAAGCATTTTACGCAGTTGTTTGCTATTCCCTTAGTCTCCTATTTTTCATACCCCCCCCCTTGCTCACTGCTGACCCTCCCTCTGCCATCGCGTTGGTCTTATCGCTGTTTTCACTTCCCTGCTGGCTATTACCAGGGACTTGAGAAAGTCTAAGACTGAATAATCCCCTTAGTGTCAAGTTTTGCAGACTGAGAAATGAATATGCCCAGCTGTACTATCTGTGCTGAGATGGCTGTTGCAAGGAATAAAAAACACAGATAAAAAGCAATTTCTTCAGGGTTGAAAGAGAGGGAGTTACCGGGCGTGTGAGGTAAGGGTGTATCAGCACAGGAGGATCATTTCAAATCTCCACGTTTCAAGTAACAATGAGTCATTTACATGATTTCGGAATCATTTAAATGGGAATATTATTACTGCTTAAGGAGCAGGGACAAAAGCAGCCACATACGCCACAGGTGCCCCTCATTCTGCACTGGGATTAGGGACCACAAATACTTCAATGAAATTGGAGTTGTTATATCAGTGTTACTCATGCATTTAAGCACATTACAATGTACTATACAGAGACATGCGGTGTGTGGAAGTTCCTATATGTAGGCTGTGCACCACCGGCAATTCCAGCGTAACTGGAGGGAGAGGTGGTACCGCTCAAACATAGCATTCCACCCTATGGTGTGCTCTCTCCTGAGTGTCAGGTATTGCTAAGTTCTAGTAGGTGTTGACTTGGGAGAGATCACCAGTGGTGCAAGTAGAAAAAATGTCATAGTGGTACTGTCCTGCGCACCGAAGGTGCGCAGACCAAAAATGGGCGTGGTTAGGGGCGTGGTCATGACACTAGGGGGAGTGGCTACATGACAAAGCATGAGAACATGAACAGATAATCTACAGAGATATTACGTGCCTAAGGCGTCCGGACAAAATTTACACAGTAATGCCTGTCAGGCGTCACACACCCAATACATATGACCCATACCATAATGCCCATTACACATTATGCCCCACACCATAATGCTCATTGCACCGCACAACTGATGCCCATTACTAATATGCCCCCACAATGCCAGATATGCCCCCACAGTGCTAGGTATGCCCCCAGGGCCAGATATGCCCCTACAGTGCCACACATATGCCCCCACAGTGCTAAGTATGCCCCCAGTGCCAGATATACCCCCACAGTGCCACAAATATGCCCCAAAGTGCCACAGGTATGCCCCCACAGTACCAGATATGCCCCCACAGTGCCACACATTTGCCCCACAGTGCCACAGGTATGCCCACACAGTACCAGATATGCCCCCACAGTGCCACACATATGCCCCCGCAGTGCCACACATATATGCCCCCACAGTGCTAAGTATGCCCCCAGTGCCAGAAATGCCCCCACAGTGCCACACATATGCCCCACAGTGCCAGATATACCCCCAGTGCCAGATATGCCACCACAGTGCTAAGTATGCCCCCACAGTGCCAGATATGCCCCCACAGTGCCACACATATGCCCCACAGTGCCACAGGTATGCCTCGAGTGCCACACATATGCCCCAACAGTGCAACAGGTATGCCCCCACAGTGCCACACATATGCCCCACAGTGCCACAGGTATGCCCCCACAGTGCCACACATATGCCCCCACAGTGCCAGGTTTGCCCCCACAGTGCCAGGTTTGCCCCCACAGTGGCAGCTATGCCCCCACAGTGGCAGCTATGCCCCCACAGTGGCAGATATGCCCTACAGTGCCAGATAGCGTAGTAACATTAATTTACATCCATCCAGGCTGATGACTGACCAGCAACAGCAGCCCCCAGCTGACTGGTTAAAGCAAATGACAGGCAGCTATTGTTGAGAGGAGACAGAGGAGCGTAAGAGAGAACTTACCCACTGCCTGCACGCACTGGGCGTCCTGTCACGTGTCCCGCCGTCCTCCCGGAGACAGTGGCAGCTGCTGCCAGAGCCAGAGGATTCCGCAGCTTACTCCCATCCACGGTCCTGCGTGGTCGGGCTGCGTGGCGCCGGCGCCGCATTCAAGTTCTCTTCCTCCTCTTCTGCCGCAGACAGTCCTCTGCGCTGCGGCAGGCACATCACCCGCGATCCTGCGCATGCGCAGTGATCGCGTTTCCGTTCAGTTTTATGGCGGTACGGGGTACCGGCAAAATATATCTTAGCGGTACGCCGTACCACCCCGTACCGCCACACTTACAGGCCTGGAGATCACAGTAACTGACTGGTGAGGGCACAGGGGTGCTTGATGACGGCCTGACAGTTAGTGGGGGTTATTCTGGTTCACTCACAAAGGCACTCTCTAATGGACAAAACCATGTGCACTGCAGGTGGGGCAGAATTACATTTGGGTGGGGTTTGTACTTCAAACTGATATATATAAAAATAAAACAGCTATTATTTATCCTGCACAGAAACAATAAAACAAACACCCAAATCTAACTGTTTTTATGCCCGACGGTCAGGATCCCGACTGACAGGGGCTATTCTCCCTTGTGGGGGCCACGACCCCCATAGAGGAAGAATAGAACCTGTGGCGGGCCACCGAGCCTGCAAGGGGCTTCTTTGCACTCACCCCCCCCTGTCAGAGTACCGGCGGTCAGGATTCCAATGTCGGTATACTGACCATTGGAATCCCGACTGTCAGGCCGCCAGACTACCCCAGTGTTCACAAGTTAGAAGCCACTTGGTACAATGGTTTTTAAATGGTTAATATTTTAGAAAAATAAGTGAAAAGTAAAGCAGCTGAGATGACTGTAATCATCTTTTTTACCTTTTACCCCAAAATATATTTACGCTGAAGTTATTCCTTGATTTAAAAGGAATAATTGTATTCCTTTCAAATCAATGTATATAGGATTATTGTAATACACACGTACCCCCAGGAATTGATGATATATCCTGCTAGTACGGTACACAGTCTGGTGGAAATTGATGATGATGATGAATACCATGTATGGCTGTGTGTGGGATACTGTAGCAATTGATAATGTGGCGTCCAGGCAGCTATTAATGTCAGTATTACAAGATGATATAGTGACAATCTGTGCAATGTTTCCCCTAGACTAGAGATGGGTATACACTGACAGGAGCCTATAACTGGGCAAAGAAACTTGGCGCCACAGCGACAGTTCAGACTGCGCGCTGCCGAGATGGTGCAGCAACTAGATGACTCTACTGAAGAAGTGGGCGGACTTGGAGGCGGGGCCCGGGGCATCACACAGGGAAGCATGTCATAAACAAGGGACTGATGCACTGCACTGCATCAGGTCCTTGTACAATACAGTACTGTAACACACACAGCCGGGCACGCATATAGAATATATATAGAGATTCTATATGCAATTAAATGAAATTCCTAGGGGTAATGGACGGTCGCGCTGCCGAGACACAGCCGGGCATGCATATAGATTCATATGCATGCCTGGCTGTGACTCAGCAGTGAGACCGTCCATTACCCCCAGGAATTTAATTTTAACCCCATTTGGAGTAATTTACCCCTGTTCCCTGACCAATTTTGTAGATGATAATAGAAGAATCAGCAAAGACAATAAGTACAATGGCATAGAATCAGAAAAGATGGTGATAAACAATGTGAACATGTGAGGCTATTAGCAATGCCATGTTACATATCTCACTCCCAGGGACCTATTCAGTTAGGAGCGAGTTAAATCCTGTCAGCTGTTTTCACAGAGAACTGGCCAATCTTGCATTGCCATTGCCAACAGCAAATTGAGAGGAGAAGGTTAAAAATTGGGAACATTTTTACAGTAAATCCCAATGAATAATAAGGTGGGGAGGTGAGGAGAAACTCAAATAGGGGAGAAACACCAAATGTCAGTGAGTCAGTTTGGAATGGCAGTTGGTGTGGCTACCCTGTCTGAATTTTGAACTCCGCTGCAGCAGCCCCACCTCTGGAGGTGCCAATGCACATGGAGCAGTTAAAATAGCATAACTTGGCTAATTCAAGTAGGTTTCCAGCTGAACTTTTCTTAAAAGCCCTGTAATGAGTAAATGAAATGGGGCACTTATGCAGAGGTGTACATTTTGTTTAGGCAAACATGGGAGGTTCCTGTTGCCCAGAAACCACCCTTTACCACATCCTGGCCGGCGACCATTACATGCAGTATAAAGGGCAGAATGGAGCTTCTGTACAGACCCAGTGGCAGCAGATTTTCCTACCAAATCTGCTGTGTTTGTGTGTCTGTGGATCTGAGTGCTCAATCATTGCACAAGAGAGACCAAGACTATTGGGCCGCTATAGGTCTAAAGTGGAGACAGAACTAAACATTAGGGTCCTATGTTCTACATGGTCATCAGTGAAATGCGTGAGGTAGATTCCAAATACTGGTAATAGTCCTTTGCGTATAGATCACAGTAGCTGAGCAGGACAGTAAGCAATAAGGAGCTGTTCTTGGGCCCTAGCTAAGTAGGGCTTTGAAAGTAAGTAAGCCAAACTTAAATATATTCGTTGTCATACAGGCAGCCATGGGAGAGAATAGAAAATGAGTGTTTTGTGGCTTAAAGCTCTAGCATATATGTAATGGGTGTACAGAGGGCCCAGGGGTTCAGGGGGCCCACGTACTTCACCCTGGGGACCCATTTAATTATACTCACCTCTTTGTTGGTCCAGTGCTGGATCCACATCTGCAAGAATCACTGGGGAAAATGGCCACTGACCTTTTCTGGTGATTCATTGTGCAGTGTCACTTAACACTTCCAGTAAATATTTGAGGGGTTGCACTCTGGAAAAGGGAGCGTGGCCACCCATAAGTGGGGCGTCCTTGAGTGTAATGTATCACACCATATTCCCACATACAAGCACCACAATAGTAGACCCCCTAATACTTACACAGTATGCCACATGGAATGAGCCAAAATTCACACAGAAGTGTCACGGCCATTGCTAGGCTGCGCCACTTACCCGCGTGTCTCCGGCAGCGGGGCTTGCTTGCCGTCCATCCGGGTGCAGATGCCAGTGCTTTGATGTCAATCCATAGGGAGGAAGCTGCAACCTGTGCTCCAGATTATGCTGTATCCAGTTCCTGTTACCTGCATCCAGCACCTGTGGCCTGTATCCAGTACTTGTTACCTGAGTCCAGCACCTGTTTCCTGTATCCAGTACCTGTTACCTGCATCCAGCACCTGTACATGTGTCCAGCACCTGTTACCTGCATCCAGCACCTGTTGCCTGTATCCAGTACCTGTCACCTACGTCCAGCACCTGTTACCTGTGTCCAGCACCTTTTGCTCGTATCCAGTACCTGTTACCTGAGTCCAACACCTGTTACCTGTATCCAGTACCTGTTACCTGCATCCAGCACCTGTACCTGTATCCAGTACCTGTCACCTGCATTCGGTTCCTGTTACCTGCAGCCAGCACCGGTCACCTGTGTTCAGCATCAGTTACCAGATAATTCTTCATTGTCTTCTTCTTCAAGTCTGGCCCAGTCATCTGGCAAAGTCTACCAGGTAATTCATCATTGTCTTCTTCTTCAAGTCCGGTCCAGTCATCTGGCAAAGTCTACCGGATAATTCCTCATTGTCTTCTTCCTCAAGTCAGGAAAGAGTACAAATTAACATTATGACACACAGAATAAGCCAAAATTCACATTATGCCACATGGAATAGGCCAAAAACAGCAGGGAATGAGTCAAAATTCACATTATGCCCCACAGAATGATCCAAAATTCACGTTATGCCACCAGTATTGAGTAAAAATTCACATTGTGCCACACAGCATGAGCCAAAATTCACATTATGCCACACAGCATGTGCCAAAATTCACATTATGCCGCACTGTTTGAGCCAAATTTCACATCATGACACACAGAATGAGCAAAGATTTTGGGAGAGGATCTCTTTATAAGTGTAAAAGACCCCCATCTTCTAGTGCGATTTCAACCTTTTTCATCTGATTCCGAGGCATTGGGCCGAGGAATCTGATGAAAACAGCCCAAATAGCATGTGCGCAGTCCCATGTGCATCAGATCGGAGCCGGAGATTGTTAGTGCTGCACCAAGTATCCACTGGATCCCACAGCCAGGAAAAAGACTGCATAGGTAAATCCTGACACCCGGGAGCTGCCAGGTCAATCGGCGAGGTATTTCATGCCCCCCCCCAACACACATATTCCAGCCTTTCATCCCTCCCTCCCTGGGCACAAATTTCAGCCTCATCCTCCTACAGGGAACCCCTGTAACCCTCGCCAGGCAGGTCCCACTAGCAGCAGGTTGCTATCATTATACCTTTCCTTGGTGCTGTTATCTTATTTCAAATTACTGGACCATTATGCAGCGCTGCTGAGGAAAGCTTGGTTGCGTCATGGGGGCAGTCCACCAGGATTTCCATTGGGGCGTTAGATGTTGGGTGGCGCAAGAGTGGATGTGCCGCTGTTGGTCCACTCTTGTGCCTTGGCTCTGCCCCCACACTGCCCAGGTTCTGATGTCACACAGGAAATCCTGACCATCTGCCCCTGTGACGCGCCCAAGCTTAACTCAGCGGCGCTGCATCTTGGGACTGCTGTAAGCACAATGACGAGCAGCTCAACCAGTCGGACCGGTTGTCATTGCGCACTGATGGGGAGCAGCAGGTCAGCGGGCCGTATGTTGCCCACCCCTACACTAGAGGGTGATTTTGGCAAAACCTAAACACAACAATGATTTGGAACTAAAACACGGGTGTCTGTGAGGTCTCTAGAATTTATCTACTTTTTATAGCTAATATCTGTCTCTTAATATGTAAAATACTTAATATGCAAAATACATTATTATGTTAATTAGAAAAAGGAGCATCTTCACTGAATTAAATAATATGAAGTAAGAGTTATAAGTCATGGTGTATTTTACTTTTAATACCATTTATTATTATATTTTGGGGCTTCAACGCAATTGAGAAAGGCACTGCTTAGTAAATTTAACCCCAGGAATTCGTAGGATGGTAATGAGTGGCTGAGAAGGCAGACTATTACTACAGTCTATTTAGCCCTTTTGATGCTCATCAGTGCAGTACAATAGTTCTGAATGAAGCTCTATAGAAACACACTTTTGTAAATGGAATTAGCCAGAAGAAACTGTTTCTGAGCTAAAGCACTACATTCATCCACAGGGAACAAACATCACGGCCCTGCGGACACATTTCACTGTTGTATGTGCCATTTTCAATTTCAATTTTCCATTTATTTTTATTAAAGAAAAAACAAAAAACTTACTTGAGCTGTAGTTTGTTCCTACTGAGCACCCTAACATAGTGCAAGCTATTGGTCACCATAAGGGATTATAGTATGTACTGTAGTATACACAGGAGCTCAGACTGACATTTGCTTGTCTTTACGATCTTATCAACGTATATTTCAATTTATTTATGACTAGCTGAAGTGCCCGGCGTTACTTGAGTTCAGAACACGCTCTCCGGTTCAAAGAGGTTCTGGTCACTCCAATCGGCATTCCCAGATTATTTACCATCCCTTTCTAAAGTTCTCATCCAAAACCTTCTAGCAGAAAGCCCCGAACTTGCTCCTCATGCAAATAGTGTGCCCAGCATACACCCCTCCTGGATCTGGCCACATTTGTTTTCCTAAACCCCATGTCCTCTACCGCCTCTATGTAATGCCATATCTAGCTTCCATGACCCACTTTATATATTGGCTGGACCCATTTTTTGGGCCCCCAAGGACCCCCATGGGGTCGGGTTTGGGGGTCTTAGTGGCTGTGAACCTAATCTGGACCCAACCAAGCAACTTTGCTTTGGTTTCATCTTAATTGGTCCAACGGTCTCCGAATGCATAACAGGCAAACAACAAAAAACAAATAACAAATGACAAATATGTAAGAGATGCATGTTATTGAAGAACAGTCCAAAAAACATGTAGTTACTGATGTTCTGCAGATAATAACAGAGCACAGGAAACCATTACGTGGGCTAAGCCAATCAGAGGTGGGGCTGTCCATACAGGAGGTGCCCCGCACACCACAGTGAAATGCAGCAATTTGCGTCATTTTACTTCAAAAGTCACAGTTGGGACAACACAAATCACACTGGTATAGGGACAGGAATTTGATTGGTTGTCTACTCTTCCAGAAGCCCAGGAGCCGTCTCTCAAACCCAGAAGCCTTCCATGTACATGTATACTAAGAGAGCAGTCAGGAATGTAAAATTAAAATATAGGAACTAGTGAAATTATTGGGGCTAGCATTGGACTGGGGCATGGAGGACCCAACGGAGGAATGTCACGGTGGGGGCCCATGTTTAAGGGTGTGGTCAGCCTCCAGTGGGGATGTGGCCAGCCATACCAGAGGCTTGGCTTACCATTAGAGAGGCATGTTGACCCATGTTGACATAAACACCCCAATTTTTTTTTTTGCATTTTTGACCTGTTAACATTTTAAATAGCCACATTTTGACCATGTCTGCATTTTAAATGTCAGCATTTTAACCATGTCGTTAATTAGAAAATTGGCCAGTGGTGGTCGGTATTTTGACCATCTGAATTTCTAACTGTAGGTAAATCAAAATAAACCTGGTAACATGTACAACTGAAATGGAGTCTGGAACCTATTCCCTAGAGGAGGAGGAGGGCCCCCACTCCCCAGAAGTGGGTCCCAGCTGGGGTTTCCCCAGTACCCCTATGAGCCACTCTACTCCTGATTGGGCCATTTTGTTTCTTTCTTCTAGTGCATAGCTGGCTGCCCTCTGGGAATGGGAATTCTATGCATAGTATGACTGCATTAATAGATATTATGCTGCTATGTAACATTTGGAAGAGCGCAAACAGTCATTAATTGCAAAATGTACAACTGCTCATAATCTGCCATATATATATAGCATGTTTCCTTAAAAGAACCCTCATATGAAAGTAAGCTCTGTTTCTTGAAAAATCACATATAGTTTTCTCATCCTTTCCTAACCCTACCCTGTACGAAAATAAAGCATTTGTCCTATTATCTAGGGAGACCATATCGCATTTAAATCTGCCAACTGCAGGTCGCATCCCTTCTCCCCTCTGCTGAATTACTTTGCTGGGACACAATGGTTTCTTACTTTGTCATTTAAACTGCATAAAGAGGCAGAAATTGATTTTTATTGCGGATCTTTATTTCTAATAAAACTCAGAGGGCCTCTTTTCTTTCCGTCTTCAATGGCCCTTGAATGCTTTCAATCTGCAGTTCTCTGTTTCATAGGCAGAAATAAAATCAAATGAAATGGATTTTCAAAAACAGAAAAAAGTCTGTGTCTGAGTGGAAGGAGGGGGGCAAGAGGGGTGCAGAGGTAAAGACGGAGATGGCTTCATCTGTGCAGAAACGTATGCATGACTGCAGGTGTGCACGGCAACAGTATTCCTGAGATTAACATACAGGGAATGAGGATTGCGACAGAAGGCAGGCACATCCAATCAAATGCACTGAGCATTGCACAGGGAGATATATATATATATATATATATATATATATATATATATACACACACTGCACAGTCACACTGCAGAGCACATCTCTTATGGTCTATTGCAGGGGCGGCCAAACCTGTCCTCAAGATCTACCAACAGTTCATGTTTTCCAGGCAACCTGGGGATCTATAGAGGGAATGACTGAAACAGTTTTGAAAATGTGACAGTTAGTACTGACTACAGCTGTGCACCAGCTAGGTGATCTGGGTCATGTGACAGTTAGTAATGACTGCAGCTGTGCACCAGCTAGGTGATTTGTAAAACGTGGACCGTTGGTAGATCTTGAGGACTGGTTTGGCCACCCCTGGTCTATTGTGTTGGAGTTTAACTAGCCCTTATACTATCTGGCAACTTTGCATGGTATTTGCAGCTATGTCCTTGATGTAAAGCTCTTTCTACACGATATGGCCCATCAAATTTGGATCCACCAGTAGGAACTTTGATTTAGGCTATTAATAACACTTTAAGTTACCATTGTTACATATAATTATAAAGATTTTTTGAAGTAATCTCATACCAACATTACTTTTGGTGGTTAATATTAAAGACGATCAATTGTACACATCACCCCTGAGGGAAAATCTTTCTCTGATGGTGTAATGAGAGCATAAGCTTCAAGAATTGTTGAAAATTAAACACTGAAGCTCCTTGTATTGCCTGTAAAACAACCTCTGTGTTATTGTACATGCCACACTCAGAACTGAGCAACCCCTGATGAAGTCTTATAGTGACGAAACGCGTTGGGTTCTTTGCTGCTGTGAAAGTATTCCATCTATTCTTACAAGTGTTGAGCATATCGTAACAGAGGATCTGTCATAAGTGAAATTTTATCAACTTTTATGAACTAAACACTTTTTATGAAAATAAACATTCTCAAGGATTTTGGGAAGTCTCCAGTCTGGAGTAGCACTCTCACAAATCGAATTCCGGTGCACACCACAGCCTGCATACAGTAGGTAAACATACAGTCAGCGTGGAGGTGGCACACAATTAGCATAAATAACACTCACGGACCCCCAGGTCAAGTCAACGTTTCGAAGCTTTATTGATGCTTCTTCCTCAGGACCAAATCATGAAAAAAAAAATATATATATAAATAACCCTTTCACTGCGTTAGGATAGATAATTTTTAGGCCGCAACTCTATAAGTCCCCCCTGTTAGTGGGGGAAGAAGAACAGCATACACAACAGAGATATAGAGTGTGCCTTCTCGTGTATCACCACCACACCTTTGATTAAGATGGCAAATAATCACTTGTTTCAATATCACAAGACGATTATACAATTTATTAAAAATTGGTAAAACAGATTACAGCATTGTATCATTCGGTAGTAAAGAGTCAAAAGATTTTAGTCATCACACATATATATATATATATATATATATATATATATATATACACACACACAAGCCAGTTATATTGCACTCACAGGTCAGAAGTTACACTTGTGGTGCACTTCCGTGGTACACAATCCAAGCAATAGTAATCCAGAGCACTCACCACATTGCAGATAAAAGATTATTTGGTACTTGTGTATTATCTGGGTGCCCGGTTTTTTTCATCGCAACATAAAATCGCGTTATATCGCATTGCATACAATCATATTGAATGCGATGTGACGCGATTTGACGCAATGTACAGGCACCCAGATGCCTGTTTCATATGTGAAATGGCCACCCAAACACCATTTTTTATTGTATACCCACCCTGATGGCTAAATGCCCCCCATTGTTAACGCCACCCCACTATCAACGCCAACCCGAAGCGTGGCGAGTGCAGCGAGACTTCCACACTAAGACTTCCACCAAGACATTAGACACAACCAGCGAAGGCTTATAATCTGAGGTGTGTCAGCAGAGCCCCCCCTCCCATTAAAGTAACAATAAAGCATCTGCCATTGCTGCTTTTCCTGTTACTCCTCCTCAAGTCCTCCTGTGAGCTCAGCCTCAGAGCAGACAGGAATTCACTTTCTGTCTGACTCAGAGACTGCTGAGAGCAGCAACAGGCAGCCTTGGGATTGGCTGCCTGTTGCTGTGGCTACCGAAGAAGACCAGCTGCCATTCACCAGACGGAAATGGATGCAGAGGTACAGAACGCTGCTGCCTCTGCATCAATATCTGTCTGACAGCTGCCCGGCTGCATACCCCCCGCTGCCCGGCCATATACCCCCCGCTGCCCGGCTGCATACCCCCGGCCCTTTAACCCCTTGGGCCACAGTGCACTGCACCGTCTGCACCGGTGGTAGTTCCGCCCCCGTCCCTTCGTGTATATGCCTGCCCCCCTCGGCGGCCCTGACTACGAATGGATGATTATGCAAATCATCAATTCACATGCCTGAGGGTAAGAGCACCGTGCGAGGGGACATGCGAGTGGATGTGTCTTCATAACACTTCCCCTCTCATGGTTTCGAGGGAATGCAGGGGGATGGGGCCTATTTTCACGGGGTGGAGGGTGGGACTCGGTAAGCTGCATAGGTTTCTAATGGGGATGCGATGCTGCCGATTGTACCAGTACCGCCGTCATTCTGAACTGGCATTAGCCCATTGTAGCCTATGGGCTACTTCTGCACTTCTGGCCTTGCAGCGCTGACGGATTGCCGGCAGCCGGCAGAGCGCATACCCCTGATAGGACGTATATTGCAATGCAATCCTGGGCGGTAGTATCCCACCCAGTAGTATCCCTCCCAGATCGCATTGTATATGCTGATCCATAGTAAATGAGCCCCTTAAATATTGACATCTCTCAAAACATAGGGTTAAATGAACTAAGATGGGAGTTCTATTTCACATGGGATGTTGCTATGGGCAACTACAGATGGAGCACCTCTCATTTAGCCCCAGCGCTCCCCAGAATGTCGCTGCTGGTGAACGCTGGCTGAGAGGGACTCATTCAGACTGAGACACGTGGGCATCTCACATGCCAGTGCGTCCCAGTCGCTTGGCTCCTTCAACACAGGGCAGGGTTAAGGGGGGTGCGGGGAGGCTGTGGGGACCGACGATGGTGGTCTGAAGTGGGGAGCTCCGTCTGAACGTGGCGGCAAGTGTCTCGTGCGTGCGCAACCCCTTCTGACAGATGGTGGGGCACTGCGGCTGGTAGGCATTAGGGGCGGACAGGGCGGAAGGGTGCCGGACGCGGTCCCGACAGTCGGGATCCTGACAGTCATTTACCCGATGTCGGGATCCCAACTGTCAAAATGCTGAAAGACAGGTGCCCGGCGGCCACCCGCTATTTTCCCTCGTGGGGGTCCCCCATAGAGGGAGAATAGAATAGGCGGCTAGCGTAGCGAGCCATCGTGCCCGCAGCGAGCCTGCAAGGGGCTTTCTTGCGCTCATCATGCTGTCTGAGTCCAGGCAGTCGGGATCCCAACGTCAGGCTAATGACTGTCGGGATCCCGACTGTCGGAACCCTATACCAAGGGTGAGATAAATCATTCAATAGTTGGCAACCATTGAATTTATTCTCTCCCCTTCAGCAAGGGGATTTGGTGGGGGAGGGCTAACTAAGCAGCAAATGACTACTGATTAGCAAACCTTGCTGCATCAGGCCCTCAGTGCATACTTGCCAACATTTAATGTCTCCTCTTTGGGAGAAGCCCGGAGAGGAGACTTTTAACTGCTAATAGGGGAGCGAAATCAGTGCCCTACATCATCAAACCCCACCCCCAATCCTCCCGCATGCCCCCACATGCCCTCGGCCTCCCCTGTATCTTCCTTCCCTGCTGGGTGCCCCTTCGACGTACACCCAGAAATTGTGGGATTTTACCGACAGGGTTGGAAGATTCAAGGGGGGCCGAGGGCATGTGGGGGAATGCGGGAGGATTGCCCACCCTTCCAAGGGTCCGGGAGGGGGACCTGATTTTTGGGAGAATAGGCAAGTATGTACACTCACTGTCACTGGCAATGTGTATGCACACCTATAGCTAAATGTACATTACTGGATCATGCAGTGCAGAGTTTTATATAAATCTTGTGGTTAGTACTGAAGTTTAAATAATAGCTAAATTATTCTAATCATATGAGAGGATGGAAGTGAGAGTTAATTACAAATGAGCAGAGATTTTACGTGTGTCTTATTAAAGTAACCACATTAATCCAGCCTTAGAGCAGGATGCAGGAAGAGTTCCTAAGCTGGAATGTGCGTCGTATAATGCCCAGCAAGACCCAGTATATGGCTGACATTAAGCCTCTCAATTTTATCTGTGCCTTTCTATTACGACCTGTGAAGATGAGTACTACCATAGAGATAGCTCAGACACAGAGCAGGGGAGAGTGAAGGCAGTAAGGCGATGCAGAGGCCCAGCTAACAGCCCCCTGGCTTGGAGGGTAGGTTACTGATTCTCCTGATTAACATATTCAGAGATGGATTAACCAAAGCCTCCAGCAGGATTCCCAACATATATCTAATGAGTAGAAAATTCCAACCACTCTATTAACTTGATCAGATACCAGGGCTAAGTTCTGAGACCTGCAGGCAACTGCTGCCACTGTATTGTCTCTTCTACAAGGCAAAGTCTAGGATCTCATTGCTTATGGAATAATGTAAATATGATGGACGGCACCGATTATTTTGGGGGCGCATGTAAAGTAGTGTTCCTTCACATCATGGACACATTCAAAAATACCTTTTAAATAAATGAATAATTGAAATAAAGTAACAAAAAAAATTGTTTTGCCAGCTACAAAGGGGAATTCTATACGCCTATATTACATGGATACAGAATCAGAGTATTCATATATTAGAACAGCAAATCATTACAACTGATAGTACATAGGAATCAAAGGGTTTCTTCCCCTCTTATAGATGGTCCAAACATATTTTATTACATTCACTGATGGTTTTGTGAGTGCCGGACAGTATCTGCAGTCTTCATTATTTAAATATATATATATATATATATATCCAAAAGACAAGTGTTAGACCAAGCGCTGATTAGTAATTAATACCAGCTGAACAGGTCCTTAGTGCTAGCACACAGGAAAGTGTCACCAAAGTCCAATGAATGGGGACTGCAGCTCCTCCTCTCGTGTGTACACGGATACCCTGGGTCCAATGGGCATAAATTGATCTAAAACAAGGAAGGCAGAAGAGGGCGCTTCATGGTGCATTAAAAATGATTTAATAAGGATCCAACAAACATATGATCCACAGTAAAAGCAAGGCAAATGCTCGTACCAAACAAATTCACTCTGTGGGCTGGTTACCACATGGCGTATATAATATACCAAGGCAAAATCAGCTCACGGTTCCCAGGCGGGCCAGTAAATCACTCCAGGACGCTGCAGCTAACACACGCTGGATTGCGCTGAAAGCTGTAGGAGGACGCGGGGGATCACAGCCGGCTCGGAGCAGTGAGTGAAACGAGGACGGGCACACAGTCACAAGCCACGTCCTGACGCGTTTCGTCACTGGGACTTCGTCAGAGGGCGAAGTCCCAGTGACGAAACGCGTCAGGGCGTGGCTTGTGACTGTGTGCCCGTCCTCGTTTCACTCACTGCTCCAAGCCGGCTGTGATCCCCCGCGTCCTCCTACAGCTTTCAGCGCAATCCAGCGTGTGTTAGCTGCAGCGTCCTGGAGTGATTTACTGGCCCGCCTGGGAACCGTGAGCTGATTTTGCCTTGGTATATTATATACGCCATGTGGTAACCAGCCCACAGAGTGAATTTGTTTGGTACGAGCATTTGCCTTGCTTTTACTGTGGATCATATGTTTGTTGGATCCTTATTAAATCATTTTTAATGCACCATGAAGCGCCCTCTTCTGCCTTCCTTGTTTTATATATATATATATATATATATATATATATATATATATATATATATATATATATGTGTGTAGTGCTCAAATGAAAAGGAGACAATGGTTGTATGAAAAGAATATCTTAATAAAATAATATTTTATTACAGTTCATGTGTATAATTACAACGACACATAATTGACATTGATGCACTGATCCCAGCGCGTAGGAAGGGAGTGGATGGCTTCAAGTGTGGAAACTCCTGGGTAGCTGACGGATCCAGTTTTCGACAGTGACCTGCACTTCCTTGTTCACCTTTCAGTGAAGCCGTTCAATACACATGCGCAATTGAGAAAAACGCCACACCATCTGTCGGCAAACACATTAACCCACTGCAATTAGATACAATGCCGCTACAGCTAAAGTCTCCTTTTCATTTGGGCCCACCTTAAAAATCAGAAACTTTATTAAAATGCACCAAGTTTCACTGACTTTTGCTGTCTGTATGAAGTCTTTGAGTGCCGCCCCATCTGCCAGCCATTTCTAAAAGATGCCGGATTGCCGCCCATCCACCTGCTGTACATTGGAAACCTGGCTAAGTTTGCCTAAGGAGGGCCCATGGTGCATTACTGGACCAAAGAGCGATGGAGTGTACGTCTGACACACATATATATAAGAGAGAGGCGGCACTCAACAGACTGCAGATAAAAGTGGTCCTTTTACTCCAACCGTTTCGGGGTTACCCCCCATCGTCAGGGACAGACACCTTGACAAATAAACATGGCACATATCACAGTATTTATACCTACACAGGCACATAGAAACCCGCCCCAAACACAATAAACTTACCAATCCCCTGCACCTGCCGGGCAGAGTTCCCCGCCACAACGCCGATCGGAACCAGGAAGTCCCGCAGCTGTGACTGTCCCCCACGCCCGACAGCCGAGGGATGTGTGGTTCCCCTACAGTGCTCATAAAGGTAACACACTTAAATTAGAATATCAGATATCTTACTCTTGGGTAAGATATCTGATTTTCTAATTTAAGTGTGTTACCTTTATGAGCACTGTTATGGCATAGCAGTTTAGTAGATGACTAGCTAGTGACGCCGACTCCCCGGGGTTTCCCCGCTGTAGTCTGCGTCACAGCACATTCTATGATTCATACTTGGTTTCAGCTTACGTATTTTTCTATGTGATGTGTGTGTATTTTTTCTTGTATTTTTTGTGCATTTTTCTAGTATTTTTGATACATATCTTGTCCTTTAATTATGCTCCTAACATGGGAGACTTAATTGTCAAATATTAATGCAATATCCTTTGTCTATTTAGGTACAACATTATCTGGTTGCTGGGCAACCAATCCGCTGCCGTCTGAGCGTCCGTGGTTCATGCCGGACTTCCGGGTCTGGTTGGCTGCGCGCTCATGCCGTGGTTGGCGGAAGTAAGGTAGTCACAATCCGCCGTCCGCCAACTACTGAGCACGGCGTGTAGCGGCTTCCGGACGGAGTTCCTGTAGGGGAACCACACATCGTTCGGCTGTCGGGCGTGGGGGACAGTCACAGCTGCGGGACTTCCTGGTTCCGATTGGCGTTGTGGCGGGGACCTCTGCCCGGCAGGTGGAGGGGATTGGTAAGTTAATTGTGTTTGGGGCGGGTTTCTATGTGCCTGTGTAGGTATATATACTGTGATATGTGCAATGTTTATTTGTCAAGCTGTCTGTCCCTGACGACGGGGGGTAACCCCGAAACGGTTGGAGTAAAAGGACCACTTTTATCTGCAGTCTGTTGAGTGCCGCCTCTTTCCTGTTCCTGCATGTTGCTGATCCTCTTGGATTAGGTTTGGAAGGCACCCCAGCATTTGAATCCGTTTTTGTAGGGATGGTATTGGCCTGGTGATGAGCTGTGCCTGGCTTTCTCCAAACATGACACTTGTTTGGCATTCTTGCTAAAAAGTTCAATATTTTACTCATCAGACCAGAGACTTCTTTTTCTCATGGTCTGAAAGTCCTTCGGGTACATTTTGGCAAACTCCAGACAGGCTGTCATGTGCTTTTTACTAAAGACTGGCTTCTGTCTGGCCACTCTACCATACAGGCCTAATTGGTGGATTGCTGCAGAGATGGTTGTCTTCTGGAAGGTTCTCTTCTCTAAACAAAAAAAAATCATGTATTTAATTTTGTAATAAGGCTGTAACATAAGTTTCTTAGACTGCCTGATGTCCTTCAAATTCCCTGTTGGCAGGAATTGAAAAACCAATGTATACAACACTGAAGGCCCGGCGCCCATACAATAGTCACAACTTATAGTGGTCTTTTCAATAACATACAGTAAAAGAAACTCTCAAATCTGTTTATTAAAAGTCCATAAAAGTGTGTTATTATTCCATGCCAATTTCCATTGATTCTTCCCAATAAGTTGAGTCAAATCACAGTTGTACAAGTATCCAAAGCATTTAGGGCAGGGGTTCCCAATCATTTTTTTAATCACGGCACAATAGAGTATAAGAATTTTTTTCGCGGCACCCCTAGGCCAAATTTATTTTAATTCGATTGGATTTATATGCGATTCTTAGGGTCAGTTATGTGGAAAAGGGCAGGAATTGCTTCTATTTGTACACATTTTATGATTGGCAGCCACCAGCACTGGTTTTGCTTATAAATAATTAACCATTAATAATTTGAGTTGGTCCTGGACTACCAACCCAGGGCACCCCTGCATGTGTCCCGAGGCACCCCAGGGAGCCACGGCGCACAGTTTGGGAACCACTGATTTATTCTAATCCACTCTTTCTGACAAAATCCTTCTTAGACGGACAAAATCATGTGCACTGCAGGGGGGGGCAGATGTAACATGTGCAGAGAGAATTAGATTTGGGTGAGTTATTTTGTTTCTGTGCAGGGTAAATACTGACTGCTTTATTTTTACACTGCAATATAGATCTCACTTTGAAGTAAAACCCCACCCAAATCTAATTATTTCTGCACAAGTAACATCTGCCCCACCTGCAGTGCACATGGTTTTGCCCATCTAAGAAAGATTTTGTCAGAAAGAATGAACCAAAATAAGGCCCTTAATCTCGCAGAGACTTTATCATGGATATCGCTTGATTTGAAATAGGATGTAACTTAATTGCATGAGGACTTGGTTTCCAGTAAGTAGAAAATCAACAATACCAAAAAATTAGCTCCTTGTGGTGTAACACTTAGGGTGACATTTATTAGAGATCGATGTTGGGTTTTTGGTGACTTTAATTGCAAAACGGACGTTTTCGCACTTTTTCCTGAATTCGCATAATTGATGAGATGCGAAAATCGGCAAGAAATGCGGTATTTGCCGCAAAATCGCACTTTCTGAAAGTGTGATTTTTTTTTTCTCCGGAACTCGAATCCAGATGTTTTCCCATTGAATAATATACAATTCGCATATTTAATGAGATGTGAATTTGGAAATCGCCAAAAAAAATGGTCTAAACATCACAAAAAATATAAACCTGATCCTGACTGGCGAATTTGACAGAACCATGCACAGATCATTGCGATCTGTGTATGGTTCTTTAGTAAAATATGTGTAAAAGTTTTAAAAAAATTACAAAAAATGGCGTGAGGTCCCCCCTCCTGTACATAACCAGCCCCGAGCTCATTGAGCCGGACCTGGTTCCAAAAATACGGGGGACAAAAAGCATAGGGGTCCCCCGTATTTCTGAAACCAGCCCCGGACTCTTGGACCGGTCCTGGTTCCAAAAATACAGGGGACAAAAAAACTGGGGGTCCCCCGTATTTTGAAACCAGCACCGGGCTCCAACAGCCCACAGTGTCATGCCACAGCCGGGGGACACTTTTTACATAAGGTCCCCCGGCCGTACCATGAGCACCATGGCTGGTCAGCCTTGGACGGGGTACCTGGAGGAGTGGGGACCCCCAATAAAGGCCCCCCCCCAGGCTTCACCCGTCCAGGGCTGAAGCCCGGGGCTGTCACCGGCGTCCCTGGCCAGTGGACGCTGGCCTGATAGGGTTAAATCTTTCCATCCTAACATTGCTTTATATAGGAGAACTACAAGTACCAGCAGACCTCCCCCGCAGGCTGGGACTTGGAGAACCACAAGTCCCAGCATGTAGGGCATTAATGGGCCCGCTGGGACTTGTAGTCCACCTGTAAAAAGAATGTTAAAAGAGAACACAAACAGAGAAGTATAACTTTATTACATACACATCCACACACCTCACTTTTACACCAACATACTCACCGATCCAGGATCCAGCGTTGGTCTCTCTGCAGCATAGCTGGTCAGCCCGCACTGTCAGTGGGCTGAACCGGCTTTCTCCCGTGCAGATAACAGTCTGTGTTGCGCTGTCCCAGCGCGATACAGGCTGAGAGCGTGATTGGGCGATGCGTCTCCATGGAGACGCATAGCAGAGCCCTGATTAAAGTTATACTTCACTGTGTGTGTTTTCTTTTAACATTCTTTTTACAGGTGGACTACAAGTCCCAGCAGGCCCATTAATGCCCCACATGCTGGGACTTGTGGTTCTCCAAGTCCCAGCCTGCGGGGGAGATTTGCTGGTACTTGTAGTTCTCCTGTATAACGCAATGTTAGGATTGAAAGATTTAATTGTAGGGAAGCATTGGAGAGCACACCTTAGTCAAATTTTTCCTATGGATATTGGTGATCACAACAAAAATAAAGTACCTCACAAAAAGTGCATGCTGAGCAACCTCCACAGGAAGCCTGTTTCAACAGGACAGCCTTTACTGGACCGATGGTGTACACCTTAGCTCCGAGAGCATTTTCCTGGCAGATTTGTTTGGTTTGTTGTGTTCTAGGTTTTGCGAATTTTATATAGCTGGATGGCGGTGCTGCGGCTGAGGCATTGCTTTGGCGGTAAAGAATGGCCACTTGTTTATATGTTTTGTTTGAAGAATTTAGTGGGTGCACTCTCCTGACATTGCGATATGTCTTAAACCCATCGTTGTGGACAGGAGATGGGTTACACCACCTGAACGGGTGGGTTGCCAGATGGAGAGTTGATCACCAATGGCTGTTTGGTATGTGTTTGTATTTATGTTACCCTTGACTGTTCATTAGTGCCGCCACCATTCATAATCTTAATTAATATAGTACATTTTGTCAATTAATAAATTTAAAAGTACATATTTGAATCGCCAGCACTGTTGTCCGTGTCTTTGTTCATTAGTGTATATTAAAGTATAAAGTTAATTTAAAGTGTTAAGCATAAAAGACACCGGATGATGAGTTTATACAAAAACAAAAGTATACATTTGTATGAAATTATATAACTCTAAAAAAATATAAGTTTGAATTTGGTAATAAAGTGATCTCACAACTACACAAAAAGACATATACAATACAGAAAGTATAATGCTGTTTCGGCACAAAATGGGTCAGCTTAACACTAAAAACCAGGTATTACCAATCAGGTCAAAAAGAAGTACACAATAGGTAGTAAAAGGATAGTTAAGCGCCCCAATGATGGAATTAAATATTGAATGTTATACATCACACCATCCAGTACTGTGGCAAGGAATGTCCATACGTTTGTTATTTCCCTCCAGTGTTCCAGTGACATAAAAAACAAGATAATATATAAAAAATATGATTAGTCCCAAAGATGTATATATTAAATATGGGTTGTCATTTGGGGGAGGGTTTCCATTAAAAGTTTTTCTTCACCTTTCAAGCCCGGTGTTCTTCTGTACAATCTTAGAGGTTCACCACGTGCATTCCAAGCAAGTATAAACTTACATCAAGGCTTACATAAATAAGGTGTGGAATAAACTCATCAAGGTATCTTTACGGAGGCTACACAGAACCACAAAAGGGAGATTCCCAAGGGTGCTTACAATGTATGCTTACTTGATTTAAAGAGGTGATCCTCTCATAAAGGTTTCTTTCACATCCAGATAAAATAAATCCTCCATCCAGTGGTACAGAAAAAAACTATTTTATTTCCCATCAATACCACAAAAGAGGTCCTCCTTTACCACTTGTCTATCTCTGGGAGTATATGATGGAAACCCGGGGTATCTCACCAGTTCTAGAACAAGGGTATTGGAAAGAACAACTTAAAAACAGAAAGAGGTATCTCACCAACGCGTTTCGACCCGTTGGTCTTTTTCAAGGTGGTTCCGCAATCAACCACAATACAGGTATATAAACCCTCCTTGTAACTCCTCCCATTCCTCTCAACTTCCTCAATCAAATATTAAAAACATGTCTATAAACACTTTTAGGCAAATAATCTTGGATGTGCTCAATACATATCTTGTTTAGATTTCCAAGTGGGCAGAAATATGTAGCTTTTACCTTCTATAATCGTGGTTTTAATCATTGATCTTTTAACAAGCCCCGGAAGTCCATATATGGATGAAGCCCGCCCAGGACCCTGCATAGTTTATATATCCCTATTTCAAATTTCGGAAAAGAGAAAAGGAATGCTCTCATCTCGCTTCAAGAAAATAAGGACCTAGCAATAAAACCAGCTGATAAAGGGCAATGACTGGAAGTAATTTCTTTATATATACCACAATATTGTCGGCAAAGGCTTAAGGTGCATACACACAGATAGATTTGGGCAACGATTCAATGTCTTTAACAATTTCTTCTGAATTCCTGCACAAACGATTTGGTGTCAAATGATGAACGATTGCACATGAACGATTGATCTTTAACGATGGTGGAGGGAGAGGGATCCAGTCAATCAGCATACACATGAAACGATTGGTACACAACGCTAACGATTGGTCGCTGACCTTGGAACCAGGTGCGACTCAATGAGCCCGGGGCTGGTTATGTACAGGAGGGGGGACCTCATCGCACATTTTACCAAAATCGCACTTTTTCATGTCTAAAATCGCCCTATATCGCACTTTATCATGCCGGAATACTCACCTCATTAAATATGGGAATTCGCGGCAAAAATGCGATATTAAAAAACGGCGATATAGGGCGATTTGAGAAAAAAATTGCATTTTCTCAAAAACGGTAAACCCACTAAATCTCGCCCCACGTATATAACAAATCGGATATTTATTTATTGAATTGTAGGGAAGCATTGAAGAGCACATAGTCAAATTTTTCCTATAGATATTGGTGATCACAACAAAAATAAAGTACCTCACAGAAAGTGCGTGCTGAGCAACCTCCACAGGAAGCCTGTTTCAACAGGACAGCCTTTACTGGACCGATGGTGTACACCTTAGCTCCGAAAGCATTTTCCTGGCAGATTTGTTTGGTTTGTTGTGTTCTTGGTTTTGCGCATTTTATATAGCTGGATGGCGGTGCTGCGGCTGAGGCATTGCTTTGGCGGTAAAGAACGGCCGCTTGTTTATATGTTTTGTTTGAAGTATTTAGTGGGTGCACTCTCCTGACATTGCGATATGTCTTAAACCCATCGTTGTGGACAGGAGATGGGTTACACCACCTGAGCGGGTGGGTTGCCAGATGGAGAGTTGATCACCAATGGCTGTTTGGTATGTGTTTGTATTTATTTTACCCTTGACTGTTCATTAGTGCCGCCACCATTCATAATCTTAATTAATATAGTAAATTTTGTCAATTAATAAATTTAACAGTACATATTTGAATCGCCAGCACTGTTGTCCGTGTCTTTGTTCATTAGTGTATATTAAAGTATTAAGTTAATTTAAAGTGTTAAGCATAAAAGACACCGGATGATGAGTTTATACAAAAACAAAAGTATACATTTGTATGAAATGATATAACTCTAAAAAAATATAAGTTTGAATTTGGTAATAAAGTGATCTCACAACTACACATAAAGACATATACAATACAGAAAGGATAATGCTGTTTCGGCACAAAATGGGTCAGCTTAACACTAAAAACCAGGTATTACCAACCAGGTCAAAAAGAAGTACACAATAGGTAGAAAAAGCATAGTGAAGCGCCCCAATGATGGAATTAAATATTGAATGTTATACATCATACCATCCAGTACTGTGGCAAGGAATGTCCATACGTTTGTTATTTCACTCCAGTGTTCCAGTGACATAATAAACAAGATAATATATAAAAAAATATGATTAGTCCCAAAGATGTATATATTAAATATGGGTTGTCATTTGGGGGAGGGTTTCCATTAAAAGTTTTTCTCCACCTTTCAAGCCCGGTGTTCTTCTATACAATCTTAGAGGTTCACCACGTGCATTCCAAGCAAGTATAAACTTACATCAAGGCTTACATAAATAAGGTGTGGAATAAACTCATCAAGGTATCTTTACGGAGGCTACACAGAACCACAAAAGGGAGATTCCCAAGGGTGCTTACATGTATGCTTACTTGATTTAAAGAGGTGATCCTCTCATAAAGGTTTCTTTCACATCCAGATAAAATAAATCCTCCATCCAGTGGTACAGAAAAAAACTGGTCCTCCTTTACCACTTGTCTGTCTCTGGGAGTATATGATGGAAACCCGGGGTATCTCACCAGTTCTAGAACAAGGGTATTGGAAAGAACAACTTAAAAAACAGAAAGAGGTACCCCACCAAGGCGTTTCGACCCGTTGGTCTTTTTCAAGGTGGTTCCGCAATCAACCACAATACAGGTATATAAACTCTCCTTGTAACTCCTCCCGTTCCTCTCAACTTCCTCAATCAAATATTAAAAACATGTCTATAAACACTTTTAGGCAAATAATCTTGGATGTGCTCAATACATATCTTGTTTAGATTTCCAAGTGGGCAGAAATATGTAGCTTTTACCTTCTATAATCGTGGTTTTAATCATAGATCTTTTAACAAGCCCCGGAAGTCCATATATGGATGAAGCCCGCCCAGGACCCTGCATAGTTTATATATCCCTATTTCAAATTTCGGAAAAGAGAAAAGGAATGCTCTCATCTCGCTTCAAGAAAATAAGGACCTAGCAATAAAACCAGCTGATAAAGGGGGAAGCGTCATAGTTATAACACGACAATGACTGGAAGTAATTTCTTTATATATACCACAATATTGTCAGCAAAGGCTTAAGGTGCATACACACAGATAGATTTGGGCAATTTCTTCTGAATTTCTGCACAAACGATTTGGTGTCAAATGATTGCACATGAACGATTGATCTTTAACGATGGTGGAGGGAGAGGGAGCCAGTCAATCAGCATACATCGTGCATACATATGAAACGATTGGTACACAACGCTAACGATTGGTCGCTGACCTTTCTGCATGCAGGAAAGATCAGCGACCTCCACCATCAACCAGTGGGTACGCGCATCGTCCAATTTATCTTTCATACACACGGAACGATTTGAGCGATTGGTCGTTTCAATCCGTCGTGAACTCCCAGATCTTTTTCCAAATCTTTCCGTGTGTACGTACCATTAGAGCTTAAAAGCAAATCGACTTTGGAGACAGTGAAATAACATGCATACCCTACAAAACTTTTTCCTATTAATATGATATTGGAGAATCTGACAGTCTCCTATTTGCAGGCTGTGGAACGAGCTGCACGGACCAGGCACCAGATACTACCTGCAGGGTCTTTTAGACGATTTGCATTAGTATCTTTAGAACAGATATTGAGTGAAAGCACCAGGTTTGTTCTTGGAGCACTTGTGATAAATGCTAGCAATTCCTGGCCATATAATAACACCTCTCAAAAACACAGCCAGACTTCTGCTCCTGTACGTCTCACACAAAACAGCTCAGAATTAAAATGCAGAACCTATTTTGCCCTCAAGTAGATCATGTCAAAATAAAGTATTAGATTGTTGTAATGCATAGAAGAATACAATTTCAACACAAAAATTTACATTTAAATTCCTCTTTCTGTCCGCAGGCAAAATGGAGTGGAGGATGAACAGTGATATTTAATAAGGAGGGAATGAGTATTTGTCGTGTATAATCCCTTACCAGATTAATTAAGGGGAGAGTTATGGAATCTGTTTTTTTTTATTATTATTATTTAATATAGCAGGTTAGGTGGCTGTGTAACCGTAGTATAACGTGTGGGCGTCTCTTATTTTGGTGTCTAATAGTTTGGGGAAAGCATTACTTGTCTATAACAAGGGTCTATTGTGTTTTATTTTTACTGCAATAGATATTTCATTTCTAGATGTAATGTAATCATTTATGTAATGCGCTAAATTGGGATATTGAGCTCTTTCTAATTAATGTATCTCAAATATGGTGGGAATAAAACACCTGAAAGCCTTGTAATCAAGACAGTGGTAGACAGTGGTGTAGGGTGCAACCAGGGCACCAAGAGCAAGCTCATATCACGGCACCCCTCCCCACAAGCCCTCAGTGGCAGCACCCCCCTCCCCAGCCATTAGTGGCAGCACCCCCCTCCCCAGCCCTCAGTAGCAGTACCCCCATCCCCAGCCCTCAGTGGCAGTGCAGTACTCCCCCTCCCCAGCCCTCTGTAATAGTACCCCCATCCCCAGCCCTCCGTGGCAGTGCAGTACAGTCAAAGTGCTACCCTTCCCCAGCAGCACCCACTCCCCAGCCCTCAGTGGCAGAACTCCCCCTCCCCATCCCTCAATAGCAGTAACCCCATCACCAGCCCTCAGTAGCAGACCTCCTCCTCCCCAGAACTCAGCAGCAGCCCTGCCCCCTCCCCAGCCCTCCGTTGTACCTCACCTTACCGTTGATATCTTCCTCACAAAGCATGTGGTGATGGTAGAAGCTGCTTCTGGTCTGGCTGGGAGTTCAGCTGTGCTGCTTCCTCTCTCTTCCTCCCACTGAGGTATTGCAGCAGCACCGGCTTCTCCCCACCCCCTCCCGCCAGGGCAATGCAGGCGCGCCGGCTTCTCCCTCCCGGCAGGGCAACGCAGGGGTGCCGGCTTCTCCCTCCCGCCAGGGCAACGCATCGGCACTGCCTTACAACCAGTCTCCCTCCTGCTCGGGCAATGCAGCAGTGCAGGATTTACCCCTCTCCCTCCCCCCAGGGATGGGGGAGCCACACAGGACACAGCAGGGGGGCGCCCTGCAAACCTTTGGCTTCTGGAGCAAGAGCTCCGCCGGCACCACCCTAGCTACACCTCTGGTGATAGATCAAAATACAGTTAGGGTCCTATTTAAGACTAGACATGTGCAGAGCCGGATTTACCCGGATCTCAACACAGGATCTTATTGGCTATCAGCTGTCACATGTTTTGGCTCCAAAACATGTGACAGTCGGATAGCCAAAAAGATCCCTTTTTGAGATCCGAGCAAATCTGGGCAACTCCGGATCTGCACATGTCTATTTAAGACTGATATTAATTTACGGTGGCATACACATAGGGCCTGATTCAGTCTTGAATGCAGAGCTGCAAATTCGCACAGCAGCTGATTGTTGATAGAGTGTACATGTGTACGGGTCGCAGAACACATACACGAGGCCGTCCTGCAATGAAATCCAGCAACAATTTCTACATACCTCCCAACATTTAGGCTCATTGAAGCGGGACATAGGTACGCGCCGTGCCCAAAATTAGGGCTAGCCAGATAGGGGGCTTGGCATATACTGGGGTCTTCCTGCGAGGCCATGCCCCCATTTTGACGCTGTGGAGGCATGGACCATCTATTTAGCGCTGCTCAGCAGCTGACAGGGGGGACTTCCAACAGCCCCCCCACCGTGGGACACTGCCAGCCCCAAGCGGGATGCGGGAACGTCCCCGAAAACCGGGACGTTCCCGCGGGAATAGGGACTGTAGGGAGGTATGTTTCTATACGCAGGTGAGGGTGTGTGACATTAGCTCTAGACTGTATATGCCTTATTCCATTGCATCATAGCAGTACACATCGAAGCGGGGCATTAATGGGCCCGCTGGGACTTGTAGTCCACCTGTAAAAAGAATGTTAGGTACTTATGTATTATCTGGGCACCCGATTTTTTCATTGCATGCCACTACTTAAGGCATGCGATGCGATGCGATGTGATGCGATTTTTCATTGTAAAGACCCGATTTTTAATTGTATAGTCACCCATGGGTGATTTCATACCCCCACTATCCAACTACGCATGGAGTTGATTTTATATAGTGTGGTGAGCGCAGCCCGAAGTGTGGCGAGTGCAGCAAGCCCCGCGAGGGGACGCGGATTACTTTACATGTATTCTGCGTTCGCTGCGCTCGCCGCGCTTCTGGCTCGGTGGCTCGCTGTGCTCACCACACTATATAAAATCAACTCCATGCGTAGTTGGATAGTGGGGGTATGAAATCACCCATGGGTGACTATACAATAAAAAATCGGGTCTTTACAATGAAAAATCGCATTGCATGAATTGTATGCCACTATATTGCATGCGATGCGATGCAATACAATGAAAAATCGGGCGCCCAGATATTACATAAGTACCGAATGTTAAAATAAAACACACAGAGAGAAAAGTACAAGTTTAATACACACACACACCTCAATTTTACACCAATATACTTACAGCACCAGGGTCCAGCACTGACTCCCTCCTTGTACTAAATAAACTTGTACTTTTCTCTGTGTGTGTTTTATTTGAACATTCTTTTTACAGGTGGACTACAAGTCTCAGCGGGCCCATTAATGCCCCGCATGCCTGCACTTGCGGTTCGCCAAGTCCCAGTATGTAGGAGAGGCCTGCTGGCACTTGTAGTTTACCTGTATAAAGCAATGTTTGGTATGGATGATTTACCCCTATCAGGTCGGCGTCCACAGCCCACGGATGCCAATGACAGCCCCGGGTTTCAGCCCTGGACGGGTGAAGCTTGGGGGGGTGAGCCCTTTACTGGGGGTCTCCACTCCCCCAGGTACCCCGAGGCTGACCAGTGCTCATGGTATGGCCGAGGGACCTTATGATGAGGGACCTTATGTAAAAAGTGTCCCCCGGCTGTGGCATGACACCGTGGGCTGTTGGAGCCCGGTGCTGGTTTCAAAATACCGGGGACCCCCAGATTTTCCCCCCCAGATTTTTGGAACCAGGACCAGTCCAACAGTCTGGGGCTGGTTTCAGAAATACGGGGGACCCCTGCGCTTTTTGTCTGATGTATTTTTGGAGCCAGGTCCAGCTCAATGAGACCGGGGCTGGTTAAGCTCAGGAAGGTGGACCTCACGCCATTTTTTCCCCAATTTGTTTAACACAAAATCGCACATTTCTTCAAATTTGTACATTTTCATGTCTAAAAATCACACATTTTCATGACTACAAATCGCACTTTATCTTTTCACACTTATATTACAGCACAGCTGATCATAGACAAGGAGCCCAACAACCAGCTGCCCGGAGTAGAGAGCTCAGTGATCAATGATTACTGAATCCATGTGTGCAGATAAGTGTTTTTTGTTTAAACTTTTTTTTTTCTTTAAAGTAATCAGCTTGTTGTGTGTTTAGACTACAAAGATGATCACGGAGGGGCACTGATCACTCTCAGAGCAGAGCAGAAGTTCGGACTATGGGAACCCTGCTTAAAACCATCTCCATATAGCGTTGTTATCGCAGGACTCCCTCCACCACCCTTTTCCCTCCCTGGTATTTTTTAACAATTTCAAGTAGTTCACATTTCCCATTACAAGAATAGGAAATGTGATCCACTTACTTTAAAATATGCAAATTAAAATGCTTGGAGTCCTTTTCCAAGAAAATTGCCCATAAGCCTTTTAATAAATTCTGTGAAAACTAAAATAATATCGGTTTTACATTATTTTTGTAAAAAAAAAAAAAATTTGATAGATAGGGCCCTAAGGGAGAGTGTGTTGCTGGAACTACAAATTCTGTATATATGAATAGAAGTTTGAATTACAGTTGTGTTTTGGTTTTGGTTCTACTTCAGCATCACCCTCATCTTTTGTCTTTGGGTGTGTTTCTTTCTGTAAATTGCCAAAAACAGCTAAAATCATGTAATTTGGCATGTTCATGTTCCTACGGTTTTATAAACTTCATTAACATTTTTAGCAAATTTTATCCACCTCACAAAACAATATCATACCCCCAACTGTCTCATTACAGCAGGACAGTCTCATTACTGCGGGACCCCCAACTGTCCCACCTGCAGGACACAGTGTCCCGCAGGGGTGGGGAGCAGGCTGGGAGTCAGTGGTTACTGAATAAATGCCGTGTGCATACGCACAGCATATAGCAGTGCAGGTAGTGGTGTCTGGGGCTGCCCAGCTGCTCTTGGAGCACTGGGCATGCCCCTAAAAATCCAGGAGTTGCAGTATGAAGTCATGCCCCCCCCCCAAAAAAAAACCACCTCTCCCATGCCCCCCCCCCCCCCCCCCCCACCTTTTAGGTGCAAACCTATTCAATTAACATGAAACTTGGGAGGCATGCCATATTGTTAACCGATATTGGCCACAGGCAGACAGACTAATCGAAGAAACGGAGCAGGGGCACATACGGATGACCAGTGGTCACAATACAGATGCCAGCATCCCGAAGGAGGGAATCCTAGCACAGGTTCTGCAAAATATCATCCGCCTGCCAATCCCTTGCACCACACTATCTAAACCTAATCCCCCGCTCCACAGTCTATCCCTAACACACCCCCCCCCCCCCCCCCCCCCAGGAAGGTCACAGTAGAGACAAGAGATAGTCCAAACCCGGATAAGGTAGACAGAGCCATCAGAACGATAGGTTTAGCTGTGGAGCAGCATGTCTATTCGTTAATTAGTGAAAAAGAGTCCACCGGGGACATGTGGACAGCCCTGCAAAGTGCTTACGAAGATAAAGGTCTGATGAGAAGAATAATATTGAGACGCATGCTGTATGGAATGATGTTGAGTGCCTGCAAGGACATGAAGGACTACATAAATCTTATCGATAGCTCAGCAGTTGGCTGTAGGAGCACAGGTGGATGAAGAAGAAGTAGCGAAGGTGATGCTGCAGAATCTGATGGCTGAATTTGACTTCTTAGTAGTTGCCTTAGAGTCAGATGACACCAAGCTAAGGTCTGAGATTGTAAGAACCAAGCTACTGAAATTCCTGGAGCGTATTCCCATCCAGACTATAGCTGAGGGTTCTGCCTTGGTAGCCAATGGCGCGAAACCGAAGAAGCACAAGTTTAAGTGTTTTTGCATCTCACAAGATAGGACACAAAGCTTCAGATTGCAGAAAGAGAAATACCAGTGGTATGCAGAAGCAACAAGATGAGTCAGCACTAAGCGTAGCAGACAACTACAGGAAGGATTGCTGATACATGGACTTGGGAGCCGCTTACCATTTTAGCTGCAATCAACATTGGTTCAATTATTTGGCACCATGTGTACCCACTACAGTTTGAGGGATCGGGAACAAGGTCCTTATTGCATTACAAGCTGGGTCAATCACAGTAGGTCTAAGAATTGGAGAAGACACAGTTTTTATAGACATCCAAGATGTGTTGTTCGTGCCAGATTTGGGAAGTAACCTCATCGCCATCAGTGTATTGGAGAAAAAAGGTTTCAGAGTCCAATTTGCAAAGGGCAGGTGTATGGTGCATAACAAAAGAGGGACTGTAATTGCTTCAGCAACCCGATGCAACCAACTGTGGGGTAGATTTATCAAGCTCAGTAAAGTGATAAAGTGTCTGGTTTTTATCACTGGCCAATCAGCTCCTAACTGTAAAGTTACAGGCTTGGTTTGAAAAATGAAAGGTAGGAGCTGATTTACCGGTGATAAAAATCAGACACTTTATCACTTTACTGAGCTTGATAAGTCGCATTTTTTTAAATTATTTATTTATTTTTCTTTTTTTTTACACACTGAAGCCTGAAGGCTTCTGCCAAGTATGCCAGGAAAATTAAGTGTATTTTCCAGGCCATATCCTGTTAATTGGTGGCAATTACCCTCCGTATTTTAAATATAGCCGCTTAGTACATTAGGAATCACCATTCTTTTGAATGGTGATTCCTATTCTTATTCAATAGCGTATACATTCGTATTTGTAAATATTTTTTTTTTCTTTCTTAATTGGTGATTTGTTTAATCTTGAGCTAAAAAAAAAAAAAAAGACCTTGATGGAAGAGATACTGAGGCAGAAGCAGAGCTAGATGCATGTTTGGCTGCATGGTACGTATTATGTATATAATTAATAATCACTCATATGCTTTAACGCAAACCTGTGGCCAGACTCCCCCCCCCCCCCATATAGATGAAGGATTACAAGCAGTACCTAGAATCTCCCATAATTTATCTGGGGGTCAATCTTTTAGCCATGTGGCTCTAACTCAATGGAACCCATTTCCCCACACAGTCCAAGTGGCCCCCACTCTAGAATCATTCAGAAACAGACTCAAGACTTTACTGTTTACTCAAGCGTTTCCATAATTCCCTTAAGTATCTTCATGCTCTCTGTAGTTTATGAAAAGCTTTTCTGAACTTCATTGTTCCTGTACTGTATTATGTTCATGCCCTACCCTTGGTGCCAAATATATGCCTGGAAGCAGGTGTAATTATGTGTCCACACAGCTCTGCTTACAATTACAGTAATGTGCCGCCCTCCAGCTACATGTGAACGTCCATTTACCATACACATTCATCCCTTCCCTCCCAGTCATAAACAAAAAAGCAACTTAGTTGCCTTTATATCAGCGATGTACGTAGATGAGTGCACTTAGCTTCTCAGTGTGCACAACACAAATATGTCCACACAACTGCCCTGGGTTGACCTCTGCTTCAGCCCCACCAATGGACCTTATTCTGGTTCACTTGTAAAGGCAAATTCCTTCTCAAATGGACAAAACCATGTGCACTGCAGGTGGGGCAGATGTAACATGTGCAGAGAGCGTTAGATTTGGGTGAGTTATTTTGTTTCTGTGCAAGGAAAATACTGACTACTTTATTTTTACACTGCTATATAGATCTCACTTTGAAGCAAAACCCCACCAAATCTAATTCTCTCTGCACATATTACATCTGCCCCCCTGCAGTGCACATGGTTTTGTCCACTTAAGAAGTAATTTTTCCAGGCTTACCTACCCTGCGGGCCCCTCAGGAAGGTGCGTAATCCTCATGCATTGGCCCTGCAGGCCCCGCACCCCCCCCCCCCCCCCCCTTCCGTCTTGCATTAAATATAATTTTTTTTGCGGGTCCACGGTGAGGGACAGGGCTAAAATGACTTGAATCATGTCATTTCACTTCATTTTAACCCCTCCCCCAATACGCTGACCCACGAATTGCGTTGTTTGACTGCCGTAGGGACGGGCTTGGGGAATTTGCGTTTGCAAGTGAACCAGAATAAGGGCCAGTGTGTATTGTGGAACATGAGCTGAGGAAGAGGTACAGGTCACACAGGTCATAACCCCTGTAATTGTGTCACTGGTGCTACTGGTTCAGTCCTCAGCTCTTTTCAGATACTTAGTATTGGCGGCATACTCAAGCATGTTCTTAGTTCAGTGTAGGACAGACGCGCATCTCTTCTGATAAATGTCTTGTATTTTGCAGATTGATGGCTGCATGAGGCCTTCCCTTCATCTAGCAAATGCCAGAAATCGTCCCAGAATGCAACATCTGTGAGGGGCTACAATTAAGGCTATTCATTTCTTGCAGCGTTCTCTTTCGCAAACCAATTAGCAAGAAAAATAGTGGCTATTAAGTAGGTAAAT
This sequence comes from Crinia signifera, assembly GCF_055691185.1. Classification (NCBI taxonomy): domain Eukaryota; kingdom Metazoa; phylum Chordata; class Amphibia; order Anura; family Myobatrachidae; genus Crinia; species Crinia signifera. Next base: position 292,681,131 of record NC_139219.1, on the reverse strand, counting down.
CTGAAGAACTGGCTGCTCCATTGATAAGATACCACAGCTCTCCGTTTATCTAGGAGAGCGACGTATATACTGGATTGTCGGCAATTAGGAATTGTTTATTAAACTGCTGCAAATCCTTCATACTTCAGATCATTTCTGTATTAACTCTTTAAGCGAAAACAGATTTTTTATTTTTTTTTTTAAACCTATGCGCTGAACACATCAAAGAACAGCTTTGGCGATCTATGCTTCTTTTAACCCTTTGGGCGTTGCAAAGTTGCTGTGAGAGAGCCTCAAAAATCCCTGAAAAAATGCCAGCATCGCTCACGGCGACAGTTCTGTTTACTAGAAATAAATACAAATACAATTCAATGAAGTTTAGTTAAATATTGCACTTAAAAAAAAGAGCAGTCGCTGTGAGCGGCGCTGGCATTTTTAGCGGATATTTTGAAGATCTCTCACAGCAGCATTGCCACTTATAGGGTTAATGTGGGTAAAGGAAAAAGCAGCGAACAAATGATTCCAGGAAAAACTCCTGGAAATGACTATAATAATTGCATAGATGCCAGAAGAGCAAAGGTGTGCAAGTGTAAACGGAAGGTGAGTAGTTTATTTACTGCCAATGCACCTGACAGTGCTTTCCTATTGGTTTCTTATGATTACTACAGCCCTGTCCTCAGCTCGTATCCTCTTCCTACAATTGCCACCCTAATGTGCTACCGGTTCCGCTATAGGTCTGATCCTGTGCCGCTCAGATATCTATGCGAAGGTCCACCAGTTGCCTGAGTAAAAGGAACATCGGGGCAGGTGTATTTAGCCTTAACAAGAGATAAATGCAAGGGTGATAAAGAGAGATAAACGTCCAGCCAACCACTTCTTAACTGACATTTTTTTCAAACACAGCATGTAACATGGCAGTTAGGATGTGATTGGCTGGACATTTATTTCTCTTTATCACCCGTGCAATTAACTCTGCAACAGCAGTGGGCTCACTGGCAGTTCCACATTCAGTAACTTATAATAGCCATGTGTGATAAGCTGTCAAGATGCAGCCAACTCCCAATGACTTGCAAGCGCAGTTTGCTGAAAATCACAATCCCTTTGTGTTCAGGATTGTATGACACAGGCCCCATGTATCTGGCTGTGGCATTATATTTGCAACAGATACTGTATCATATGGTGCGGTCAGTGCCATAGCGGGACAGTAGTTGCAGAGACAGGCTTGTAATGAACACTTCCTACAGTTACCGTATTTGCCGGCGTATAAGACGACTGGGCGTATAAGACGACCCCCCAACATTTTCACTCAAAATATAGAGGTTGTTTTATAAGTGCACCCGGCGTATAAGACGACCCTCCCACTTGGAGGCATATTTTCAGGGGAAAAAAGTAGTCTTATATGCCAGCAAATACAGTACATAGATTGTATGAAGGGCACTGTTGTAAGCGTAGCCATCCCCTTAGTTTAAGGGACCAAACACGGTATAAAAGGAAAGCTTTGGGATTTGTTTGTGGGGAATGGTAGGGTTAGGCTACATATGGTTTAGGTTAGACTATAGGGAATGGTTAGGATTAGCTTCGGTAAAAGCTATGGGTAGATTTAGGTTGTGGGGGATTTACATGCTCCACTAAGGATGTAGGAGGGAAAAGTAATTTATTGACAACCAGTTAAACTTATGACCTAAGGGCAATTGTTCTGGAATCTTGAAATTGTCCTAGAATGCTAATTTGTTTTTGGTTCTGTTCCACTGTAAGGATCCACAGTGGAACCCCATTATTTATCACGTGCAAACACTGAATATGTGCATACCCCATGGCTGGGATTTTTTGTGAGCAATAGCTAACTGTTACATCTATTACATGCATGTCTCAAAGCATAGGTGCTGATTCTGTGGGTGCTCAAGGGCCCGAGCACCCACAGAAATTGATGAGCACCTACGGGCCCGAGTCCCACTGCTGGGCCGCCACATTAACTTGCTAATTTGCGGCTGCAGCACCCACATTGCCGGATCCGCCACCAGGGAAACAGTATGCCGGGAAGAGTGTATTCTGTCCGCGGAGTACCCTGCACTGTGGGGACATTTATGTACCTGCACTGTGGGGACATTTATGGATGTGGGACTCTGTTGCCGTAATTTGAATATTGGAGACAACTGTGCTCCACATTATAAATTGGTATTATTTTGTGGCCACGCCCCTTCCCCATGACGCCACCAGCAAAAACATAAATTGGCACCTATGTCTCAAAGTGAGTCTGAGACATACGGAGTATCTATTTAGAGAGGTCACGTGACCCACTCCTAGTCTATTTGAAAGATTGTTTCATTGCAGTGTCCATACTGCTTAATTCAGTAACACACTGTCCAATTTAGACCCGTATACAATTTAGCAACAGGTACATCTGCCTGCCACCTTAGTGTTAATTGTGAGAATCCCACCTTTGTTTGTCTATTCTTGTTTTTTAACATTTTCGCAGTTCTTAGAGATTTAGTAATAAAAGTTCAATTTTACACTCTTTTTGGTGCACCTAAACAATAGGACATTTCTTTCTCTTCAAATTCTTTCCAAGATCACAATGTACCCTCCCACCCAATATGCCCAACAATCACACTTAGGGGTGTCATTTTGGTTGTCTAGCTAAGCAGCAGTAGTTTGCTGCTTAGCAAGCCTTCTAACCTCGCCCGCATGCAAATGCCTGCCTCCCAGCCGCCCCACGAATACTCCTGCCACACTGCAAATGGATTAATGATTTGCATAAACATCCATTCACTGGCCCGAAATCATGCAAACGCCCCCCTGCCCGCCTCCATCGCCCATCCCCCCCCCGTGCTAGCACTACGCAAGACTATGCAATCACTTACTTATACCAATCAGTACTTTAGAATGAGGTATCTGTTACTGTATGTACACAGATCACAATAAATAGTAATATAACTTACACTATACACATTCATTAATAATATATTACATATGGGCCAGTAATTATATACTAGTGCACTTGGATATAAGAACCAGGGCCGGCAACAGAAATCTTGGGGCCCTGTACAATTATATTTCTGGGGCCCCCATCTAATCCCAAATCCACACAACCCTCTTCTGTAAGAGCCTCATTTAACCTTTCGCTGCCCAGATCCTGCTTTCAGGTTCAGACTTCTCTCGTTCTCAGACCTGTTGGCCTGGCTCCTGGCTGCTGCCTTCTGCTGGCCTGTCACTTTCACAAAAGAACGCCGAGCACTACAAGCAGGCACGGAACAGACGACCTTCGCTATAAAGTACAGGAGCCAGAGAGGCCACAGTGCCAGTGGCGGGTATGGCTGTGCACCTGCGGCCACAGGCCATGTGCACACACAGAGTAGATGGCTCTGAGCACCGAACGGCAAGGCACACACACAGTATACAGCAGTGGCACACAGTGTCAGTCAGACTCAGCCACACACAGATGGTGCACAGTAGACGGCCTGGCCCCAAGGGTCACTGACAGGCCAGTGGCCATGATGGAGCATGGAAGCTCTGGGGCCCTTGAGATTGCTGGGGCCCGTCACACTTGTCCCCCTTGACCCCCCTCTCGCCTGCCCTTGATAAGAACCAACCAGAGCAAGTCTTTGTGTGAGGTTACTCCAATTGTAAAATGTTTATATTAGAAGAAGTTGCTAAATTATTACTTTGTTTCAGAACGAAACTTCCTGTTATAGGAATATCAGGTTCATTTCACTTGTTACTAAAATACAGAACTTTCTATATGGCATTGTCATCTCATACTACAGCCGGGTTCCTGCAGATTATCCCAATGCAAGTAACCAATGACGTTCATTCAATATTAATGGTCGCTTTATTAACCCTTTGAGTGCAAAGGAAATCTGTCAAAATAGGTGTGAAAATTGCCAAGCAAACATTTTTATTCATCATAATGACCTGTAATGTTTACCATATATATAGGAAATATCATCTTTTAAAAAAAAATGTATTTGAAATTATATAACAAATGTGAGTAACGCTGGAATTTTTAGCAGATATTTTGGTACTTGTTTCCTAGCACGGCGCCCACTAATTAAGGTATGCGATGGCATGCGATGGGACCTGATTTTCGGGTCCTAAGAGCCGAACTGTACAATTTTAATATCGCGTCGCATCGCATGCCATTACAATGGCATGAGATGCAATATGATTTTTAATTGTACAGGCACCCTGATGGGTGATTACTATGTTAAATGCACCCCCATTGTTAACGCCACCCCCAATATCAACGTCAACCAGAAGCATAGCGAGCGCAGCGAGCCCGCGAGGGGCTGCGGTACGCGTCCACCGACCTTTTCATACCCCCACTATCCACGTCGGCGTGGAGTTGATTCTATATAGTGTAGCGAGCGCAGCGAGCCACCAAGCCCGAAGCAGCGAGCCCCGCGTGGGCACGCAGAATACATGTGAAGTAATCCGCGTCCGCTCACCACGCTTCGGGCTCGGTGGCTCGCTGCGCTCGCCACACTATATAGAATCAACTAGTATTTTAATGTGGATAGTGGGGGTATGAAAAGGTCGGAAGACGCGTACCGCCGCCCCTCGCAGGCTCGCTGCGCTTGCCATGCTTTGTTTGGCGTTCATAGTGGGGGTGGCGTTAACAATGGGGGTGCATTTTACATAGTAATCACCCATCAGGGTGCCTGTACAATTAAAAAAATCGGGTCTGATCGCATCGCATGCGATCGGGTCGCATGCAATGCGATCAAAACGATCAAAACGATGGCATAAGATGAAAATCGTGGGTGCCGTGCTAGGAAACAAGTACCAATATTTTGTACATCAAAGGGTCAAGCAGCAAAAAGAGCGGAGAAGCAAACCATTGGGGAAATTGCATATTCAAGCTAATCAGGTTTGAGGAAACATCTATAGTTACACTATATAATATAGTAGGAAAAACAGGAAGTGACTTTGTCCCAATATGGGACACTGACGCTTTAAGAGGCGCAGTCTTGCCGGGGTTAAACAATATTATAAGCAAGTGATAGTTGAATAATACAATGTATTTATTTAAAATGGTTATACATATAAATGAATGAAGTGCACTTCACAATGACATTAATGAATAAAAACACATACCAGACAAACAACATAAAACATATAATGCTGGCTATGGATTTGAGGCAATTAGCAGGCTTGGAATTAATATGGCATACTGTTAGTTCCTTAATGGCAGTTTGTAATCCATTATAGTTACCAGTCCTTGGGCCTTATTTTGGTTCACTCTTTCTGACAAAATCCTTCTTAGATGGACAAAACCATGTGCACTGCAGGGGGGCAGATGTAAAATGTGCAGAGAGAATTAGATTTTAGTGAGTTATTTTGTTTCTGTGCAGGGAAAATACAGGCTGCTTTATTTTTACACTGCAATATAGATCTCACTTTGAAGTAAAACCCCACCCAAATCTAATTATATCTGCACAAGTTACATCTGCCCCACCTGCAGTGCACATGGTTTTGCCCATCTAAGAAGGATTTTGTCAGAAAGAGTGAACTAAAATAAGGCCCCTTATCACAGTCAATGGTCTCCAACAGCGATTGTAGGTGGATAAACCTCCTTACACAGGTGCAAATTCTGTGGGTGGCACGTTACTCTCCTCCTTTACCAGTGATGTAACTGGAAAATGCTGTCCACTGTAGAGGTGACCCGGCTGGTGTTGCCTTGAAAGGACTGGTGTCTAATATATAAAATATAATATAATAGATGCTGATTGGGCGCTATGAGCAACTTCTGCACTTGTCTTTTTCTTTTACCGCTTGATACCTCAACCCCAAAGTACTAGAAATTAGAACTAGATGTGTTGAAACTATTCAGTATCCTGCACATAAGGTACCACATACAGTACTTGCCTACTTTTGAAAATATTTACATTAGGGGTGTGTCAAAATCTGCCCATAAGCATGTCTAGCTTCACATATGGGTGTGTCCGTTCTTAAATGCTGAATGTTGTGACAATATATTTTGGGAAGGTTTGCATGTATTGATACTTACATTGCTGTCTGCAATATGGGGTTTCCTTGTTTGCAATTATATATCTATCCGCTGTGATGTTTATTTTCTTCTCACTCACTCAGCACAGTATATAATAACTGCAATAAATGCAATAACATCCAAATGCAATTTAACCTTGGGTGAATTCATCTCTAAGCATAAAAGTATGTTTTCGGCGTATTAAATGTTATTTTATTCTGAACACTGGTGGCCTGATACACTGATAATTCTGGGGTCCCACAACTCTGCCCCCAGCGTATTTTTTATTACATTGCATATTGAAGGTGTTTTTATAATTACAAAAAACATAGATAATTAATATTCACAGTACAATGTAAACCATTATAAACCATTGCTACGTGCTGCATTTCCACAGCAATGGGTACAGCCCCTGCATCCCTCAGAACCAATATGGGTGTCCCATATGACCCCTCCTTGTTGCCAGCATACCCCTCCCTGCAGCCTAAACCTAACCTCCCCATAAGCCCTTCCCCAGCCACACGCTAGCCTGCCCTACATACTTATCAATTGGGTTGCCAGCTGTCGGTATTGTGGCGTCACCATCCTTATACTTTTAGAAGTCCTGGCATTGGTGTTGTGATGGCATTCAGGATGCTCGTGTTGGTATATTGAATGCCCTGCCCCATATCTTGCATGTTCTCAGATCGCTCATACTTAGCAGCCATATACACTATATGCAAGTATGGGTGATACAGACCTGTACACAGCAATTTCTCCATGCAGACTTGGCTAAAAGCATACAGTATATGTACCAGGGGTGCGGAACCTCAGGCCCGATTTGAGTGGCCCTCCCACCCTTTGCCAGGAGTCAAGTACAGGGGAATTCTCGCGAGAGGTCGGTAGTTCTTGCAAGATTCCTCTTAATTGACAGCAGCCGGAGACTGTCAGTCCTAGTCAGCGGCAGCCGCTGGAGCGTGGGGCGGCTGCAGCAGGGCAATTTGTAAGAGAAATTTTTACATATGGCCCCCAAAGGATTTTTTCCCCCATACAAACGGCCTTGGCACAAAAAAGGTTCCCCAACCCTGATATACACCTTTTATTAGATTTATATTTGCACGTAGTATAAAGCTGGTGCTACTGTGAGGTTATATCATTTAGTTTCAATTGTCCATTGAGTTCAACCCATATTAAATATACGTGACTTAATTGAGTAATTTTAAGCTACACCCCTGCTCATAGGTGAAAATTAACATTTTATTTCACACACACAACACAGGAACGATTATGGTCAACTTATGTTCAACTGTGCATCATCTTCATAGCACATTGTGCTGCTGGGATGTCATTATAAAAGAGAGGACAAATGTGCACTTGTTATATTTCTCTGCGCATTAGTATAAGTCCCTATAAGAAAAACTTAATTCCAAAGATATCATTTAAAGGTGATGTCATAGATTTCTATTCACTATCAGCGCCCCCTGGTGGCAATAATACTATTGCTGAATATCTGTGGGGAAAAAAGAAACCGTTTCTTTTTGGTAAGAGGAGATATATTTATTAACAGGTTCTTACATAGCGCAGTAAATTACATTGCGCTTTACAATAGGAAACAACAGTGATAAAACAAAACTGGTAAATAACAGTCATGGAAGTAGGAAAGACCGTCTCGCAAGCTTACACTCTACTGTATAGATGCCTAAACAAAAAGCAGTGCGAAAATCAAAGCTTAAACGAATGCTTTAACCCATGAAAGGGGAACATCCATATCCCCACATTTAAATATAATCCAAAGATACATCCAACAGATCCAAACCGTCTTTGATTCTCATTTATTCTAAGGCAGCTGGTAATCCTTCAAGTTCTTTTTACATGGCACAGATCAAACGGAGGGAGATTTGCAGAAGAGTTTGTAAACGTTTGCAGCTAAATTTCTAATTATCGCCACCCTGCATTCTCACATGTCAGATGCTACATACAGTATTTATGTTATTTGTAGGCTAGCGACAAGACATGGAGGCTGGAGCAGGGGATTAGCAAATAAGCTACATATGCAGGGGACTTATGCAATGTTTACACATGGGGCGCTAATTCTGGCCAACTCACAAAGTTGCAGGTATGGGTAAAAACCAGGCCCGTACAAGCCCCCGGAATGCCGGACCGGACACTACAAGCTCCAGAATGCAGAGTTTGATGTGGTTCGGGGGTGTCCTGTCTAGAGGTTTTCTTTTCCGGTGGGGCTGCCTGTGACAGCTGTCACCAGGGAGATGAGGAGGGAGAGAATAAAGCCTCCCTTTCATGTACCAAAAACCAGAATGGTCCGGACCATACGGAGAGGCTGTAATCTCCCCTTTCCCATGTATCTGGTGATAGCTATCACAGGCATCCTCCTGGACAAGACACCCAGACCCCCCCCCCCCCCCCCGGAGAGGACAACTCCCGGACCGGACACTAAAAGCTCTGGAATGCAGAGTTTGATGTCCGGTCTGGCGTTCTGTGGTCTTCTCCGGGTCTGGTTTTTACTTAGTCCCCAAAGTTACTGTAGTTGGTGGGCAATCGCGGGATCTACAATAGAGCATTTTGTGGCCTTTACTTGCATAGTGATTTGGTGCAATCGAGCAGAGCACCGGGACTGTGCTGCTTGGCCAGTCTATCTCTGTGTCTGGACCTCCTCATCAGGCCACTGGCCCTTCTGGAATTTGCCAGATGAGCAGATGGGCAATTTGGCCCTGCTTTCCTGTCATTAAGAACCAGAAAGATCTTAAATGGCTAAAACAATGGCATCTGGCAGAACAATTGTGGTACAGCTTACTGCCCCCACACAGCTTATGATCACAGCCAGCAGACAAGAGACCTCCAGAACTCATTGATTACCACCCCACAACAGAGGGACTTTTTTACATCCTAACCAATCACAGTGTACATCCTCTTTGGTTCTAAAACACTTTTAAAAGTAATGAATTCCTCCTCAAGAAGAGCTGGTAAGTGTCAAATGCACTATTTTCATCGCTATATAATACAGCCAGGGCTTTGACTAGGTGTTAGCCAGTGGTGCCTTGCCTTGTGGGAACAACATCTGGCAACACCAGCCAGATGGCCGCTAACCACCACTAGCAACTCGCCACCAGGTCCCGGGCAGCTCAAGAGGGGTGGGTCGGATGGCCATGCACTGCTGCGATACATTGCAGTAGTGTATACTTGGGTGTGTTATTTTGTTTTTGTGCAGGGAAAATACTGACTGCTTTATTTTTACACTGCAATATAGATCTCACTTTGAAGCAAAACCCCACCTAAATCTAATTCTCTCTGCATAAGTTAAATCTGCCCCCCTGCAGTGCACACGGTTTTGTCCATTTGAGAAGGAATTTGCCTTTGCGAGTGAACCAGAATAAGGGCCATAGTGTATAGCAATTATGCTAGTAGGAAGTAGGAACCAATTTATCCTATCAGTTCACAAGCAGGATCCTCCTATTGCCTTTGTGATGTCACTGTTCATTGATTTATAGTCTGCATTTTCTAGAACACTGGTTTAGCCCACAAACATTTTCGCCTTGACTGTAAGTAAGTGACAAGTAGACTTTAACCAAACTATTCTGATCCAGCAACTTTGCAGCTCCAAGTAATTTAAGGTTAGAACCTTTAACTGTTTACTTAAATCTCCCGGCAGCGGTGTAATCTGTAAAATTACTTTGATTTCTGCTAATTCTTTAGACTTGAGAAGATGAAATGCTGTTAATCCCAGACCTGAAATGATGAGTTTCCATATATATATATATATATAGACCACTTTCCATCTTCCTTTCTAATATTGTTGTTAATCTTGCCATTCCAAGAATGTGCTTTAATATACAGTTTTAGTTATTTACACAAATATTTATAATAAGATAAAAGCCTTTTTTTTACCATTTTTAGACTCCGGAATTTAAACGTATTTTTAAGAAGTGAGTAAGTTGCAGAAAAGGGTAAAAACTCCAGATGAATTTGTGGTTATACTGAGAAGACAGAACCTAATATACAGTATAGGCCATGAGTGTTACAATCTAGAGATATGGGATTTAGGGACAGATGTATCAAGCTTCAAAAAGTGATAAAATGGAGAGTGATAAACAGCCAGCCAATCAGCTCCTAACTGCCATGTTACAGTCTGGGTTTTAAAAGTTGTTTGTCACTCTCTACTTTATTTATTTTTGAAGCTTGATACATCTGGCCCTTAGAGTGGTATCATGGATATTAACAGGGCAATAGCCATCTGCCCCCTGGGCCAGCTCTGCCACCCCCATCTGCAGCACATGATGTTAGTAGAGGGCGACAGGACCAAGAAGGAGTGTTCCAGGAAGGGCACTCTGTTGGCTGCAGGTGCTGATCCATGCACCCTACAAAGCAGAATTCAAGTACCCATGGACCAGACACAGTGCCCTACCCTTCATCTTGTAGTGCTGTGGGGGGTGAGGCACAGATTGAACACACTTAATAATGGCCTAGGGGGTTTCACAGCCCCCTTATACTTACCACAATCACACTTACCTTGGGGAAATGCAATAAATATCTGGTTCTCAGTGACATTTAAATTGGCAAATGTTAAAGGCAATACCTAGTTTCCAATGTAAAATGCCAATATTTGCCTTTAAAAATTGGTGGACCATATAGAGGCGGAATTCATCCAACCTAAATATTCATGGCACGGGTTTAGGGAAGAGCAGTGCAGGATTACATTAGATCAGGCTTATTTGATCTGTTTCTCTTAATATTTTAATCAGTAATACCACTTTCACACTGCCAAAACGTTTAAAGAACCAGTATTTTTAAACAGTATTTAAAACGGGTCTGAGCCCCACATTGCAGTAGATTACCGTTTTAAATACTGTTTAAGTACCATTCACATCAGTCAACCCTTTTAATCCCCTGAACACGTTTCAAGGCAGAATGCAGGGGACAGCCTATCACAGGTCTGGAATCTGTTGTTTTTACTAAATACCGTTTCAGAGCCATTCTCACTGCATAAAAAACGGCTTTGAAACATGTAGGACTTTTTAAACGTGTTGAAATACCGGTTAGCTTTAACCGGTAAATCAACTCTGGCACTTTCCCACTGCAGCCTTAAATGTTTAGAAATGGGGAAAAATTGCAATATACCGTTTAACAAGTGCGGTGTGAAAGGGGTATAAGTCTTGTCCAAGAACCTGCATTGTAGAGAACAGAAAAGATAATATAAATGACGGTGATCCTCCTAAACTGGTGGTGGGTGAGACATTTTGTGGGCCCCATGACGTGAGAAGGGGTGTGACCAAACTCGGTTGTGGGGTCACACCTGCTCACGAATATAATCTCTGTGAACCTTGATGCCACCGTCGTTGCTAGAGCACACCGACGGGGACATATGGCTCTGCTCCCATGGATAGCTTGGACCCTGGCAAGGTCCCCCAGACAAGCTAAAGCTTGGGTAAACAAGTACCAACCCCAGCCTCACCCAGGGCCAAATTAAGATGGGCCTTGAGCTAAAAGTTTTCAAGGATTTATTATAAGAAGTGGAGGAGATGAAGCCAATGTCATGTAGGCATGTAGAACCGTACACTGTAATCTCCAATTTCTCCTTAAATAAATAAAAGTACAAAATTGCATCAAAGTGTAAAATAGGAATGACATTTTAGTACTTATGAGCTAGTCTCTGTCTGGAGATTGTCATTCTGTAATGATAACGGGCCTATTTTTAAGTAGAGGCCTGGAGCTGGATCTCTGTCCACCCCATTGTTAATCTGGCCCTGGCATCACCCCTTCTTGGTTCCCCTGTAAATTCTTCTCCTCTTTAACCCACATACTTTAGCAATTGTACCAGAAAACATTGAGAGTAGTTCAAAAACAGCAATCCGGGTATAACTGTGCGATGAAGACAGACATATACAGTATGTACAGACGGAAAACCTCAGCGATGCCACATGTCTTGCACTTGGGTAAATGACCTATTCTGTGTACACACAATAATATCTCTCTGTGACATTCCCTATAATCCCGCTTTCTCTCCCTTTCTGGTTTTGTTCTCCGTGCGCCCCTATATAAAATACATTTTTAGCACGAAATCTCCCCGAAACTCCTCCTTATGTTTATAACTTATTTCTTCTGCTGAAGCTTTAAAAGATATCTGTTTGTTTGAGGGCAGAATTAGATGTGACCAGCTTTTTATTGTGACATAAAAACCATATTTCTTCCCCAGAAGATTAAAAAATAAAATCGGTTAATAAGAAAAGCTGTCAGCGACAGAAAATAGTTGACATAATCCGTTTATCCTGCTAGCAATAAAGATACTGGTCCTTGGGAGTCTGTCTCCTCTCTCATGTTATGTTGCCCAAAACATTATCTTCACAGCATTCTGATGGATTAAGCAGTCACATGTGAGATAGCAAGCAAATGACAGATGCAAAAAAAAAAATCTATAGATATATAATATTATTTTGGTTCTCCGCCTCCTACTTTACTCTCTGTTTCTTTGTCACATTTTTTCTTTAGCTGATGTTTATACCCATATTTTCTAAGGAGTTTGATGATGCTGATAGACAGGTTGTGTTAAAGTATATACTGTATGTGCTAGGCATGGCTTCATAGCGTATCTATAGGCAGTTATTATCACTGTGTATAGAACAGACAAAACTGTATTTGATCACTTCAGGTGTGATTCATAGTGGGCGCCATGAACGCACTGTTGCATATGTAGATGCTGGCATCAGAGACGGAGAGGCAAATTGACGGGTATTCCCAGGCATTGGCCTGAAGGGAGCGTAAAGAGAGTTAATTGGATGAGCATGTAGCGGAGTATTGCAGATGAGTCAATGTACAGTATACTGCCTGCATATTTCAGATGGAGTTTCAGTGAAAAGCATTGTCCCTATTGCATGGTAATATACAGTATGGACCAGTGGTGGCTCCAGAGGTGGGTAGCAGCATAGTTCAAAATTCAAATAGGGGAGCCACACCAACTGCCAGCGAGTCTGTTTGGAATAGAAGTTGGTGGCAGTTGCTGGGCCTCCACTATTTGAATTTTGAACTGTTCTGCAGCCCCCCTCTTTCTAACATTTTTCATCTCGCGGCACACCAGACAAGATTTTAAAATTGCCAAGGGAAAACACCTTGGATCCCATAGGAATAAAAACAAGCCCATTGACCCCATATGAAAAAAAAACAATTTCACTGGTCTCACAAGTAACAAAAGTCAAATGCATTGCCCCTCATAAAAAACAAGAGAGCAGGGAATAACAGTTGAATTAATGGTGGTGGCTGTAAACTGGTTTGGACATCTCTAGATCTGGGGACACACCTGAGAACAGCTCAAGGTACCCTAGTGTGCCACGGCACAGTGGTTGGAAAGCGTTGGCTTTGAGTACTATTGACTTGAGTAAGAAAAATACTGAATAGTAATGGTGTTTTGGGAACACTGGGGTGAGTCAATTAATCACAGGACTCACCGCAGGGCTTTCACTTATGGGTTAAATGCCTGGATTACTTTATTGGATATACATATTGAAACGACCTATTGACTAAAGTGTGTAACAGCGTTTGCACGCTCACGTGTTTGCATGTAATTTTTTTCTGTTGGTCGTGCTGTAATGCCAATCAAAAGATACCGCATGCCACCAAATGCATATTAATAAAGGACAAAACAGTAGTCCTTCAGTTCCTCGTTTTGATTTGTACCGTGGATACGATATTTCGGCAGTCAGCCAGCATATCGGCTGGGTACACAGTGTTTGGATTCGGTATGGAATCCCGGCGGTCGGAATCCTGGCATTAAAAATCCTGACGCTGGAATCCCGACCGCCGAAATCCCAAGGGGGGGGCGTGGATCGAAACCCCTTGCGGGCTCGCTGTGCTCACCATGCAGCGGCCCGGTGCCTCGCTACGCTTGGCACGCTAATTTATTCTCCCTCTATGGATGTCGTGGACACCCACGGAGGGAGAAAGTTTCGGGATTTCGGCGGTTGGCATTCCAGCATCGGGATTTTGAACGCCGGGATTCCGACTGCCGGGAAATTAACCACATCCTCCTTGTTCTTATACTGGGAGCTATGGCCTAATACGCTTTAGCTGTAGGGTTACTCCTAGCAATAATTGAATAGCTCTGAACATTTAACCGGGGTGCTAAGATCCTGTGGTACATTGAGTCACTCCCACTGAAATGAATAAAGCGACCACGCTAATGGGCGATGCTGATTTTGCTCTGGGCATATGCCCCTTTCACATCGCCCAAATTATCAGAGTCTGACCTGCGTTGTTGCCGGGTCGACCCAGGTCGATATGTAGTGTGAAAGGGCCTTCTGAAAATACCCGGGTCCAGCAACCCAGCATTCCGACCCGGGTTAAAAGAAGGGTTAATCCGGGTTGGACCTGGGTTGCTGTGCAGTCTTAATGGATAACCCGGGTCAAAAAACAAAGGTCCCGTTCACACAATAGGGAGGAGGCAGCATCAGCTCCAAGTGTTGCCTCCTCCCCCTGTCCCCGATACGCCACCCGATATGCCAAGATACGCCACTACACTGCCCCACCCTCCAATGTTGTCAACGGCCTGGCTTATTGCCAGGTTGCTGTCAGGGACCTTGTACCGCAAATGCCGGGTCAGTCCCAGGACGGGCCCGTGTCCAAATCCCGCGTGCCACCCGTTACTTGCAATGTGAAAGATCTGTACTCTTATGTCTATTGGGTTGAACATAAGAATTTATTTTCCAGGCCTGTCATTTGCACCTATTATATGACAGGTGAAAGCATGCACTGGTAATGATGGCTGCTATCGAAACCAAAAACACGGACAGAGATTTACTTTACCATAAGATGCATTAAGCTCTGCACATGTGAATATGCACATTTGTTTCCATGCATGCAATGTGGAGCAATCAGTTACGCCCCAATCTCTGGGCATCAGCCCCTCTGTCTTTAATATCTCTGCAGTCTTGTTTTTTTGTATCTATTTTTTTTTAAACCAATAATGAATTGTGCCAGTAAATCTATGTCACCTTAATTGTAACACGGCCGGACTCCTGTGAATAATCCCAATATGCAGATCTGTATCACAGGCCCTCCTCATTTGTAGTAGCAGTTGTTTGCAGATGGGGGAGGGGATGGGCGAAAAAAATAATTGTAAGCAAGTTTGAAAAATGAAAATAACTTATAATTTATACATCAATAAAAATTGTGTTGGTATTACAAAAAAAGCTTCTCGGCATTTACAAGACACCAGTTTAATCACCTTTATCTCTCCGGAATCATAAGTGGGAAGAGAGAAAATATAAAACCATTCTGACTTTCAGCAGGCATGTTCGGAGCATTCCATTTAATCATGTCTGCGCTGTAGTTATGGATTTTCATTATGATTATCAATGCTGTAGCTACTGTGGATAATATTAATACCCATAGTAATGATGCATGAAGCTTCAAGTGTAATTTCTGCACTCTCCTTGTCTCCTATTAAATTGCTACCACTTCATCATTTGTGTAGAACAGCGCGTTTCAATTAATCTTAGCATATCAGCAGCCTTAAATTAATATAGATCGTGATTCATTAGCTTATCAGTGCTGTAGTCTTGGAAGATCATTTATAAAGATCTAAAAACCACAGCTAAGTGATGGCCTTCTCGATGCTCCTCTCCTGTTCAGTGTGGCTTCATTAACCGCCTCTTCTCACCAGGAAAATTCTGGGGCTTCGTGCGCTAGACAAACATTACAGTCCAGATTTACTGCTGGAATATGTCTGCTGCAAAGTCACAGCGCTGGCGTGGGACGCACCCTGTAAATAATGGAGGTGCTGCATTAGGTCCCCTCTGAGTTTTGTAAAGTAAATCAAAATCATACAGCTCTACTGTTTAATGGGAAACTAAATCTTAAGTACAAGTCTTTTTATTATTATTGTTTTCTCTTACAGGAACAGAACATTATAGATGTTTGGTTCTTTTTTGCAATGTATACAATCAAGGATTTCATATGATCATATTCCCCCCCCCCCCCCCCCAAAACCCCAAGGCCCGAGGAGATGCCATAGGAAGAGTCACTAGTGGAAGGTGCCGCTTGCATGGTACCATAAACGGTAATATTGTGGCTCTGCGCCCCGTTGTACGATGGTGCAGTGGGTGTATCCAAGAGCTGATTACACTCTGGGGGGCAAGGGTCAGTTTAAGAGAAGAGGGGATTCATGTGCACTTTCCACATACCCTCCAACATTTGAAGAATAAAAATCGGTACAACCTCAGAAAAGGGGCATGGCCATGGGTAAAGCTTTTCTAAACCTTCAATGGACACATACAGTATGCTTCAAAAAACACTGCAAAGCAATTCAAAATACCAGCATTCAGACACATTTAAATATAGAAATTAGTGCCACATAATTAAAACTACAGTACTCGGCTCCATGGCGTCAACGAATTGCAACTGCGCATACGCCGTCTGTTAGAATGCTCACAGACAACTGGGTGCAGGCGGGTCCGCGATGCCGCATGATGTCATGATGCGACTCACGCTGGCCTGGACCCGCAAAGCACCTCTGGGAAGAGGGTTCTCGGACAGGTTCCAGGTCCGGATATTGTTGGTATGTGCCAGGCCCGTGGATGAGGGGGAAGGGCTCACTGCCTGGCACAGCTAAGGGGCCTGTAGCTCAAAAAACGGTACAATATATATATATATATATATATATATGTTTAGTGTGGTGGTACCAGCGCTATTTCTCTCAATTTGGATATGTGTAATTCTTTTCAGACACCAATCTGAGTTATTAGTTATTAGAAACACTCCCCCTTTCCTTTTGGGGGTGGCAGCTCCTTCTCCTCTGGGTTCTTGTTCCTTAGAACCCTTTGTATTAAATCTGTGAAAGAAGGGTGAGATGGGCGCCTCCTAGTGTAGTATTCTAAAACAATGTCAGTTGGTGTCCCTCCACCACATAAACACATACACGGCACCCCTATGTCAAAAGTAGTACCGTAGACAGTGGTCTTAAACCACTTTTTATGAGCGTATTTCCAATCACAGGTTATCTCCCAGACTCTCTTTACGACCTCTTTTTCTATTATTCTCTCCTCAGTGGTCCACACCGCAAGATTTAGTATATAGACACAGAGAGGGGAAAAAGAGGGAAGCAGACTAGTGTAATATGGTCTAACAGTTTTTAATAGACGCCACACATTACACAATAAAAACTCGTACAATAAATAAAAACATATGAGGCTTATCTGGAGGTCTTTAGGAAATCCTTTCAACCTTCCACTGCAGACTCGGCTCAAGTACCCTCAACGCGTTTCATCCTGTTGGACTTCTTCAGGAGTGGTATTTTTAGAAGGCTCCCTGTCCTCCTTTTATACTATGCAGGCTAACCAGCTCATTAGCTATGGTTTCCCGCCCTTAACAGGATGACTTCCTGTTCCCTCATGTTTGGAACGCACTACCTAGCGTCATTTGGAACGCAGGCAGTGATTAGGGAGGAAGTCATGTCTCACATGACTTCCTGTATGGTCTAGGCAACGAACGTACATTTACTAAGCTCCTAAATTAACTCAATTCTATATGAACACATCTAAGACCTCCCTTAGGAGGCTTTTTCTCAGGTAAATCCCCACTATAATGTGAGGCTTATGCCGCCTCGGGACGTCCGTGGGACCATTGGAACGCTACTTCCGGTCCCGCGTGACACGCACGCTCCTTCCGGCGTCCTAACCATCACACCGCTACTTCCGCATGTGTGACGATTAGACGCCGCTTCCAGCACTGCGTGACACGCACGATCCTTCCGGTGTTTCGTAGTAGCACACCACTAGCTTCCGCTATCGAGTGACACGCACACTGCGTGTCACACACAGATTGTTTCCTGCTTTACAAATGAACGCGCTAACTTCCTGTAGTCGCGTCAGTCTCGTCTAGGAGGTTTGAAAATGGTTACCATGGCTACCTCTCTCACCGGTAGCCATGGATGCTAATATGTATAATCCACACAGTTTCTGCTACGTTTAGATATTGTGGGCAGTCATCTCCACAGGTACATATGGTCACAGTGCCACTCTATGGAAACGCCACCTCCCACTTCCCATTCAATGTACATATAAAGGAATACATATATAAAGACAATATTCATTTCATAAAAAGATTAAAAAGTAAAAATATCCTCAGCAAGTAAAAGAATCCTCAGTAAGTATCAATAAAAGCCAATGTTATAAAAAAGGAGCCAATTCATAATTGTCATTGAGTCCGTTTGGTGTGAGGGTACCTAATTCATGTATCCAGTACATTTCTCTTCTGGATAGGAGATTTTCTCTATCCCCTCCCCTCGGACCCAAGGTCACATGTTCTAAAATTTTGAATTTGAGGCCTTCTTCACTTCCTCCATGGTAACGTCCAAAGTGTCTGGGTATCGTATGGCTCTCTACCTTGTTTTTTATCCCTCGCACATGCTCCTGTATTCTCAGCTTCAGGACCCTTTTTGTTTTGCCTACATACTTGAGGCCACAAGGGCACTCAAGCATGTAGACCACCCAAGTAGTATTACAGTTGACCAGACTTTTCGTTTTAAAAACCTTTGTGCCATTAAAATTACTAAAATTCCTATAGTCGGAATGTGCAAATTTGCAAATATTGCACTTATTGCACTTATAAAAGCCTTTCGCCCGGTCCCATGGGTTTTTTGTTTGGGTCTAACAAACCCCCCGGGACGGCCAATAGTCTCGGGTATAGACTCTTTAACATCAAGTCTTTCCGAATATGTGGAAATCTTCCTCAAGAAATATGTGCCCAACCTGGAATCTTATACAAAAGACACAACTGCAATTTTGCAAAAATTAGAGGGGTATAAGTGGAATGAAGGTTTTAAATGGGTCACAATAGATGTGCAAGCCCTATACACGTCGATTGACCACACTAAGGGAATCGAATCCTGTATGGAATTTCTGAATGCAGATTGCGATTTAGAAACAGGGCATAGAGATTTTATCTGCACACTCATTCGCTTCATTTTAACCCATAATTATTTTAAATTCCAGGAAGCTTTTTATCTGCAAATATGCGGAACAGCTATGGGGACAGTTTTCGCACCCAGCTTCGCCAATTTGCACATGGGAAGCTGGGAACAAAAAGTGATTTATGCAAACAACCCATTTTCAAGTCATATCAAACTTTTTAATAGATATATAGACGATATTTTAATGATATGGGATGGCACTGAGGAAGGTTTTATGCTATTTATGGACTCTTTGGGAAGAAATGACTATAATCTTACCTTCACACATAAGATCAGTAGTGAAGAGGTGGAGTACTTAGATCTCATCTTGTCCAGCAAAGAAGGGAGGGTCACCACTAAGAATTTTGTGAAATCTGTGGATTCTAATTCGTATGTCCATTATCAGAGTAACCATAAAAAACAATGGAAAACGAATACACCACTCTCACAATTCTCAAGAATTAAGAGGAATTGCACCGAAGATAAGGACTGTGAGGAACAAATGGAAATCTATAAAAATAGATTCCTGGAGAGGAATTACCCAGAAGAAATCCTGGAAGTTGCAATGGAAACCACTAGGAGTAGGAACAGGGGTGACCTCTTACAATACAAAGAGAAAACTCACTTGGCAGATCGCGTGAACTTTATAACTAAATACAACACACAAGAACAAGAGATTAGGAAAATTTTAAATAAACACTGGTGCATTTTACATACAGACCCTGTTTTAAATAAGATTTTACCCGAAAGACCGGATCTTGTTTTCAAAAAAGCAAGAAATCTGAAAGATACTTTGGCACCAAGCATGCTCCCACAGAAGAAAACCCAAACAAAAAACCCATGGGACCGGGCGAAAGGCTTTTATAAGTGCAATAAGTGCAATATTTGCAAATTTGCACATTCCGACTATAGGAATTTTAGTAATTTTAATGGCACAAAGGTTTTTAAAACGAAAAGTCTGGTCAACTGTAATACTACTTGGGTGGTCTACATGCTTGAGTGCCCTTGTGGCCTCAAGTATGTAGGCAAAACAAAAAGGGTCCTGAAGCTGAGAATACAGGAGCATGTGCGAGGGATAAAAAACAAGGTAGAGAGCCATACGATACCCAGACACTTTGGACGTTACCATGGAGGAAGTGAAGAAGGCCTCAAATTCAAAATTTTAGAACATGTGACCTTGGGTCCGAGGGGAGGGGATAGAGAAAATCTCCTATCCAGAAGAGAAATGTACTGGATACATGAATTAGGTACCCTCACACCAAACGGACTCAATGACAATTATGAATTGGCTCCTTTTTTATAACATTGGCTTTTATTGATACTTACTGAGGATTCTTTTACTTGCTGAGGATATTTTTACTTTTTAATCTTTTTATGAAATGAATATTGTCTTTATATATGTATTCCTTTATATGTACATTGAATGGGAAGTGGGAGGTGGCGTTTCCATAGAGTGGCACTGTGACCATATGTACCTGTGGAGATGACTGCCCACAATATCTAAACGTAGCAGAAACTGTGTGGATTATACATATTAGCATCCATGGCTACCGGTGAGAGAGGTAGCCATGGTAACCATTTTCAAACCTCCTAGACGAGACTGACGCGACTACAGGAAGTTAGCGCGTTCATTTGTAAAGCAGGAAACAATCTGTGTGTGACACGCAGTGTGCGTGTCACTCGATAGCGGAAGCTAGTGGTGTGCTACTACGAAACACCGGAAGGATCGTGCGTGTCACGCAGTGCTGGAAGCGGCGTCTAATCGTCACACATGCGGAAGTAGCGGTGTGATGGTTAGGACGCCGGAAGGAGCGTGCGTGTCACGCGGGACCGGAAGTAGCGTTCCAATGGTCCCACGGACGTCCCGAGGCGGCATAAGCCTCACATTATAGTGGGGATTTACCTGAGAAAAAGCCTCCTAAGGGAGGTCTTAGATGTGTTCATATAGAATTGAGTTAATTTAGGAGCTTAGTAAATGTACGTTCGTTGCCTAGACCATACAGGAAGTCATGTGAGACATGACTTCCTCCCTAATCACTGCCTGCGTTCCAAATGACGCTAGGTA
This sequence comes from Crinia signifera, assembly GCF_055691185.1. Lineage (NCBI taxonomy): Eukaryota > Metazoa > Chordata > Amphibia > Anura > Myobatrachidae > Crinia > Crinia signifera. The sequence continues at coordinate 292,660,170 of NC_139219.1, read as the reverse complement.
GTGCGTTCCAAACATGAGGGAACAGGAAGTCATCCTGTTAAGGGCGGGAAACCATAGCTAATGAGCTGGTTAGCCTGCATAGTATAAAAGGAGGACAGGGAGCCTTCTAAAAATACCACTCCTGAAGAAGTCCAACAGGATGAAACGCGTTGAGGGTACTTGAGCCGAGTCTGCAGTGGAAGGTTGAAAGGATTTCCTAAAGACCTCCAGATAAGCCTCATATGTTTTTATTTATTGTACGAGTTTTTATTGTGTAATGTGTGGCGTCTATTAAAAACTGTTAGACCATATTACACTAGTCTGCTTCCCTCTTTTTCCCCTCTCTGTGTCTATATACTAAATCTTGCGGTGTGGACCACTGAGGAGAGAATAATAGAAAAAGAGGTCGTAAAGAGAGTCTGGGAGATAACCTGTGATTGGAAATACGCTCATAAAAAGTGGTTTAAGACCACTGTCTACGGTACTACTTTTGACATAGGGGTGCCGTGTATGTGTTTATGTGGTGGAGGGACACCAACTGACATTGTTTTAGAATACTACACTAGGAGGCGCCCATCTCACCCTTCTTTCACATATATATATATATATATATATATATATATATATATATATATACAGGTTGAGTATCCCGTATCCAAAATGCTCGGGACCAGGAGAATTTTGGATAACGGATTATTCCGTATTTCGGAATATTTTAATATTTCAATGATGTATTTTGAAGTATCTTGCATTTATGCTGTATAAACACATAATATACACACAAATATATTTTATTACCACATAAAATACACACAAATATATTTTAATTGTTCAAAAAACAAGGTTTCAAAACGTGAAACAAAATGTGTGTACTATCTCAGCACTGAATTTGAATGCCAAGCAATCATTGTCTTGCACATATATAGTGCCAGTTACATATCATGTCCCCAGTGATGCTGTTACAAATGTCCCCAGTGAGTTTTTAGCAAAAAAAAATTTTTTTTTCACTTTCTGGAATGTCCGTATTTCGGAATAATTCGGATAACGGATACTCGGATACGGGATACTCGACCTGTATATATATATATATATATATATATATATATATATATATATATATATATAAGAAGAAAGGGGAGTTTGTGACCCTATCCTGCGCTTATTGGGTGAGCAGCACGACTCTAAAGGCTCCGCCGCTAATGGGAGTCTAAAGTGAAGAATGAAAAGAAAAGGTGTAGAGGTGCGCTCAAAGGTAGTTTCACCAATCCACAATTGGAAAAATATAAAACATTTATTACAAACGGTAATACAATTTAAAAAGACTTTCATAAAAAAGCTTCTCATTTGGAATTCATTTATACAGTTTCATGGTGTGTCATTATCATCCAATATAGTTTTGATCATAGGTGTTGGAAGATCACGCAGAACCCTACGCGTTTCGTCCACTAGGGACTTCTTCAGGGGTAATACACCAGGATCTTGGTTCGATACACACGAAATTATATTGGGTGGCTCTTTTAGGAGTTAGTATGGGTAGCCTTATGATACTCCACTTAGTGGTAGGTATATTAGAATCGAATCAAGAAGCACAATAAAACACCTCTCCGACAGACAACCTATTATCCAACTGCACAGTCAATATCTGAATCTGTAAGCCTCAGTCTTAATCAGCATGTCTCTCCACATGTACATATATATATATATAGGTACGGGGGGGGCGGCCTGGCACTCACCCAACGGGGTTCAGCTACCTCCGGTGCCTTCTGGACGCAGTGAATAAATAAAGGATAATCACAACAGCGGCACTCGTGAGGAAATTTTTTAGCGTGTATTCAAATTTTTTGTATACTTTTTGCACTTGTAATTATAAATGTATTTATTATGTGAATGGAGAAAACACAGTATAAATTTTATATCCTGGTTCTACATTTGCGGCATTAATATTTGCCAATCTTTAATATCTAAATGTTTATATTTGTAATATATGCCCATCTAGCCGCATTATGTATAAATATTGTTACTTTTATGCAGGGCTATTTTTGTGCAGGCTCCAGCAGGAACTGAGGCCCTTATTCTAGTTCACTCTTTCAGACAAAATATTTCTTAGATGGACAAAACCATGTGCACTGCAGGTGAGGCAGGTGTTACTTGTGCAGAGATAATTAGATTTGGGTGGGGTTTTACACCTGCCTCACCTGCAGTGCACATGGTTTTGTCCATCTAAGAAATATTTTGTCAGAAAGAGTGAACTAGAATAAGGGCCTCAGTTCCTGCTGGAGCCTGCACAAAAATAGCCCTGCTTTTATGGTGCGCTATATATATACGAAGGATTCATTATTGATGTCCCATAGCGTTACCCAGCTTCCGGCTGTGCGTTCCACAGACCGGAAGCGTGTTATGGTGCATTTACTAAAATCACCCGGCTGGGAGAGACGCATCCGCGTTTCACATCGCGGTAGATATATACTATTGGACCATCTAGCTTCCGGCTGTGCGCCGCACAGACCGGAGATGGTAGGGGAGAATGACCTGGCCGGAAGTAACGATACTTCCGGTCTTGCGTTCCACATCGCGGAAGTTGTATGCGATTGTGCGTTCCACAGCGTTAAAACCTTGTGAACAAACATCTATTAAACAGTAAGCGTTCTAAAGTAAGTTCTCCCAGCCTATCCGCCACTAGAGCGGCATCACTAGAGTATATTTATGCACTTTATTAGATCCTTTTTGACATTTTGAAATTTAATCATTTTAACCCGGAAGTGTTTTCTCCATATGCTATTTAATCACTGTCAGTTCACTCACTCTCTACCTTGAAAAAGGCTGCTGTGACAGCCGAAACATGTTGGCAGAGAAGTGAGTGTTTTAATCTTTTTTTTTATTGTGTTTATTGGACTATCTGTTTGTGGCTATTGGCCAATTGGACACATATTAGTTGTACCAGTAATAAATCCTTTTACTGAGACCGGTCCTCCTCTCTTTGTATATACTGCATACCCCCGGGATGGGGTTGATAAGAATTTGAGAGACCGTGCTCCATTCAAAGAAACCGCTATATGTTTATTCCACCTACCTGCACAGTGAGTACGGTAGGCACCGATTTGTGTTATTTGAATATTTTTCGTATTAAATGTCAACAAAAAAACCTTTATAGGCGTCAAGCTCCTGTATATACAGTGAGTACGGTACGCCATTTAGGACACTGTTCAACTACCTTGGTATTCAAATTATTTCTATCTGCACGGGTGGACCCCCTAAAAAGAAACCTTTATACACCTTTACCACACATTTAACCAGTGAGTTTGGGTACGAATCCCCCCCACTAAGTGTTTTTTGTAAACAAGTTTGTTTAAAATAATTCCTTGAAAATTCTAATACTTTTTTTCATATACTTATTTGCCCTAAATCACGAGCAACACATATTTCCAGAGACATACCAGTTCAGCGCCATCTAGACCTTTCTTCGTTCCAAAGCATCTGCCAGTGAGGAGTTCCGAGGGCTCCTCCATTTGGGTCGGTGGCTGCAATGACGGATAGCGCCTTGGGACTTTTCTACACTTTTTGTTTTTTGGGACTGCCTTGGGTGACTGGCAGGTTGGACTTCTAATAGGAAGTCACTGCCAGTCACAGTGAAGCCAGTGCAGTCTCACAGACTGAATCTGCCTTCACTACAGTGGTGGATTTTACCTGGGAAGGGCTGCAGCCCATAGGTAAAAACCGCCACTGTGTGTAAGAACTTAGGAAGCACAGTGGATGCCCAGAAATATATCCAGATGGTCCGTCCTACATAAATGAAGATGCACACCAACTCACCATAAATAAAGGGCACATAGAACTGAAGGGAAGTTGAACAATATGAAGAAGAGCACTGTGCAAAGTATAAATGTCACATCAATGTCCAAACTCCTAGTCCTTCCCAGAGACTTTCAGATTTTTCAGACCTCCTAAAATGCTGCTCAGTTTAGTCCATTGGTTCCCAAACTGGGTGCACTCTGGGGTGCCTTGTGGTCTCCTTTAAATAACTTTGAGGGATACTTACTGAAGAGTGTGGATCAATAGGTCAACTGTCAATTGACCGACCACTATTGGTCAACAGGCAATAGGTAGACACATGAAAAAGGTCGACATGGTCTACACCGACATAGATTACAGGTGGACACATATAAGGTCCACATATAAATGGTAATCACATGAAAAGGTCGACGGGAGTTTTTCATGTTTTTGTATCTATGCCGACATGTTGACATGGGCATCGTATTAGTGTACCATGTCCCCTCGCATGGCTCGCTGCACTTGTCATTATTCAGGCACGGGCACTATTATCACTCTATGCCCACTTGGATCATGAAGTAAGAACGATGAAAAAATATCATGAAAAACTCATGTTGACCATTGACATTTCGACCTCTTGCTTGGGTGGGCCTTTTGTCAATCTTGACCTAGACCATGTTGACCTTTATTATGTGTCGACATATTGCTTGTCGACCAATAGTGTTCAACCTATTGACTGTAGAACTAGACATTGTCAACCAATCAACCAGATTTCCTTATAGCAGGGATGGGGAACCTTCAGCCCTCTAGCTGTTGTTGAACAACATATGCCAGCATGCCCTGCAACAATTTTAGCATGGCCACATAGCAAAATTATAGCAGGGCATGCTGGGATGTGTAGTTCAACAATAGCAGGAAGGCCGAAGGTTCCTCACCCCTACCTTACAGAATGCGAATATCCTGCAAATAATGGGCCTGATTCAGCATTCTTTCACTGCTTAGCCAGCGGCTAAACGCTGCCCGCCACCTCACCGAACAGAGCTCTAAAATTAACTCCTGGATTGAAAGTATGCTGTTTAGTGCAACCCTGTAACATTGTAACCCTTTTATTTCTGGTGCACACAAGTCAAAAGAATAAAAGTACAGTAATCCTGTTAAAATGTTTATTTATTCACAGCTGTATAGTTCCCACAGTCACTGCTTAGATACAATTCTAATTGCAGCGCAAACGTAAAAAAACCTACAAAAAACAAAGACGCTGTAAAAGCTATAACAGCGAACAATGTCTTCTAATTGTATTTCTCCTTTAAGGCAACGCTCATAAAGAAGGAAATGGTGAAGTGGAAATATTACACTTGTGATGTGTTTAAAATGACAATTATTCCTCTCAGTTGCATCTGAAGCCTGTAACTCACCCGTGAGCATGGAGCTTGTGAGCCAGTGACTTTATGAGTCTGGGTAAAATATTATCTGGAATTTGTCTTGTGCCACAAGATAATGTCACTTCGCTAACAGCTGTGTGTCATTTGTCCATGAACTAATGGGCCGCAGTGGCGAAATATATTCACAAGGCGATATTGTCAGCCAACACAGGGAGTCCCTGTCTTTTTGTTGTATCGCCCATTAACTCTTTCCAGACTGAGTGACAAACCTCTTTGTAATACATTGTATTTGTTGACCCCAAATATATAAGAATGGAAATAAAATGGTGAATGTAACAGGAATCCAAACACATACAAATCTGAGATAAACAATTAGATTATTGATTACAAAGGTTCGGGGGTTCATCTGAGGTTAAATCTGCGACAGTCTTTCTGAAAGACAAACGATGTGTCCTGCCAGAGTAGATGTGGCATTGTAGTGGGGCCTACACACAGGGAGATTTTGCTGAGCTATCTGAGCGATGCTCAGCAAGATTGCTCAGCACACAGTGTTGCACAGCGATGTGTCAGTGATGTGTGTTGAGCGATCTGTCAGGGCCAGTGTTCGTGTTCTCTGGTGAAAACACTGGCCCTGACCAGCAATCAAACAAGATTTATCCAGCATGCTGGATATTACAGCGCCGCGCAGGGCAGCATATTGCTATGGCCCCTACATATGGAGCAATGTAGGGGCATTTCCTGTGCGATGTAGTCAGATCGCTTACAGAATGCCCTGAAATCACACCGTGTATAGGCCCCATTAGGCCTCCAATGATTTATCAGGTGTAACTCTGAGAGGCAATGGAGTCATCTGCCGACGGGCTCCTGCTCCCAAAAGGGGCACCTCTCCTCCCCTGCAAGTTTTAATCAGTGAAACGAAAGCCATCAATATCACCTCTGTGCCTTCCTAGCAGGATCATAGATGTCACACTTTTTATTTTAAATATAATATACATACACACGCACATGCATGCATACATATATTTATATTAAATGGTTGTTTTGAGCAACGAGTGTCCTGCGCTCCTTCTTTGACTGCCTTTTAATTATCACTTAAGGTCTCCCTCAGACCTTGGGCATAAGTAGAAGATGGGTTGGTGTGATAATATTACCAGGCGCCAGAGATAGAGGTTAAAAGGTATACAAATTTATTTTGCAAATATCATGTTAAAATTATATTCTCTAAAAGGGTGGGATGAGTTCTTACCCCTAAGGGTATTTGGAGCCAGCAAGGGATGGTAAGTGGCAGGGATGCAGTCCGGAAGTGCACCCTGCAGTGGCCCCAGATACCTTAGCACTTGGTACGTTCACCCAAAGGAAGTCCAATCAGTCACTGCCGCCGACGCGTTTCGAACATCAGGTGCTCTTCTTCCAGGGCAAAGTCTTCCACCCTGCATATGTGGTCTGTTCAGATCGCATCAGCACACCGGCAATATTGCTGGTTCACTGATGTTGTGTGCGGGTGCGTTGGAGCGTCGGAGCATCATTGGGGGCGAGGGAGGAGGCAGTGCTTAGAGCTGGCACTGCTCCAAGCATTGCCTCCTGCATAGTGTGAATGGGAAATGGGTCAATCAACGCGATTAACCCGTTCTCACTGCACAGCAACATGGCAACGAACCAGTAAGAACCCTGCTTTTTACCCGGTTCGTATTGCCGCGTTGCTACCGGTTAGCTGTAACCGGTAACCCCTTTCACATTGCACCATTTACCGGGTTGAAACGGCAAGAAAGCAGCATAAGCACGGTAATTAGGTGTGATGTGAAAGGGTTATTAGTCAGTACTATATGAGGCCAGCTTCATTCGTCACTCAGTGAGGAATAGCGCACCTTCATGCAATGCTCAATTAGACCATTAATATGGATTTGAAATCCTGCTCTCTGTGGTGCATGCAACATACAAAACTCCTACTCCTAGGTACAAGAGCACAATAATCTTCAGCCATAGCAGCGCTCAGTCTACAGGTGCGTACACAGGTACAGATTTTTCTGTCTGATTTATCTGGTGGGAACAAAAACCTGAAAAAGTATGGGAGCAGATGACAATCAAAAATTTTCACCCAAATGCAGGAAAACAGAAAAAAAAAATGCTTTGATAAATTTGTTATATCAGAACAATTTAAACAATTTGTCTGACTGATCACTGTCTGTTTTCAAGCATTTGGGAACAATTTATTGCTTGTCATTTGCTCCCATACATTTCCAGGTTTTTGTTCCCACCAAATAGATCTGACAGATAAATCTGTACGTGTGTACGCACCTTTAGACAGGATGACACAGTTTTCATGATAATCAGTTGCAGAATTAATTGAATCTCATGATTCCTGTAATATAATTCTTCAATAAATGAAATCAGGAGGCTCGTATGTTCCTTTTCTCTCCCCATTCATTATTTCACCTATATATTGCATAGCAAATGGCCACGCATGGTTGCTTTACATTCATGGAAAGAGGAAATTTACTATTAAATTATAGGGCTCAGTGCACAAAGGCTGGAATATGTACATTAGTCATTAGACACAGGACGTAGAGGGGCACAAGATCCATTCTTATTCAAATATCACTGTGTCTTTAATTAAATGTTTTATGAAATCACAGAATGAAATGATTTAAATAATGTGATTCAATTTAACTTAAATTAGATCTAGTCAAAATACATTTAATGAAGCGCAATATATTAATTACATGTCTTAAATGATAGCTAAATGAAATCAGTGTCTTTTATTTCACACATTATATATATATATATATATGTATATATATATATATATATATATATATATATATATATATATATATATATATATATATATATATATATATATACGGAAGGATCGGTCCACTATTGCTGCATTTGGTTTGCATCATTATTGTGTGATTGTCCCATAACTATTGTGTGCCAGTTTCTATAAATTTGATGGATATTACCACATCATTTTTCAAATACAAGTAGTTGAGTCTTCTTACAACTGTATCCTCCCTACCCTATAAATCGATAGGGCGGAGTCGATCCCCCTGATGAAGTCTTGCATGACGAATCGCGTCGGGTTATCTTCTACTTTGAAAGGACAAACCAATTAATACCGTTTCTAAACGTTTGTATTATCTGTTTTAATAAATTTTACAAAAGTGGTCCCACTGTTTGATTATATATCGTATAAAGGTGGAGGCTGATTTTGAAGCACACTCTAACTTTCTCTATATTCTATCCAGCCTACCCTACACAGGATGCAGTCAATTTCCCGGCGGTCAGAATCCCGACGCTGGAATCCCGACCGCCAAAATCCACGACACCCATAGAGGGAGAATAAATTAGCATGCTGAGCGTAGCGAGGCACCGGGCCCGCTGCGTGGCGAGCGCAGCAAGCCTGCGGGGGGGCGCTCCACGTCCCCCCCCCCTTGTCGGGATTTCGGTGGTCGGGATTCCAGCGTTGGGATTTTGAACGCCGGGATTCCGACCGCCGGGATTCCATACCGAATCCCCCTAAACAACAGAGAGTGCTGCTATTCTATCTAGTGCAAACAAAGGTCTATTCTCTTTATATATATATATATATATATATATATATATATATACACAAAACACAATCTCCAAAATTGTGCTATTAAAATATAATTAACGGTCGCTGTTGACACTCAGTTCCCTACTAGCTGGAACTAACAACACCTTTAAACACCTACATTACTGTCATCAGCACCCTGAGTATGTAATTTCCATATAACAATCTAGTCCATATACTAGATTGTAAGCTCCTCAGAGCAGGGCCCTCTTCCCTCTTCCTGTTTTCAAAGCCCTCTTCTCATTTCACTCACAGCTCTCTCATCCTCAGTGACCATCTTTGTCCGCATACTCATCTCCATCATTGGCCACAAGCCTCTAGTAGTACGTTGATTGAGTCCTCACTACTTATATTTAAGCTGTAATGTGTATTGAACTGTGGCGCTCTTTACCTGTACTCAATATTTGTTATTTATTCAATGTAATACTAAGTTTTATCTCCCTGTACTGCTCCTTTGTACAGTGCTGCAAAACACTTGTGGCACCTTATAAAAAAAATGATAATAATAACACTTCAAATTAATAAAATACAGCATTAAAAATACACTTGTAGGTTTTCGTTTGTTGAAGAGAAATTTTCTTTTCTTTTCAAAGAAGTGACCAATATCCAACACGTTTTGTCTCGGTCAGAGACTTCATCAGGGGTTTATAATCTTTATGATATTTACAGGGCTAAAAGGATTGTCACAATATAGTGTACTGGTATTTCTATACTGGTAGCAAAAAAGGAAATTCTCCTGCTAGCGATTTCAGTTCTTATAGTGAAATGTATACCTTAAATAGGTTTAGTGATAGGTGAATTGGGCTAAGGATAGGATAAGGTCCGATTGAGTAAAGAAAGGATTAACCTCCCAAAAACTTTAAGGGCAATAAATATCCAGCCATATTTCAGAAGAATATTCTAGAACTGGGGTAGCCAACCCTAGTCCTCGAGAGCTACCAACAGTGCATGTTTTGCAGGTCTCCTCACAGAATCACAAGTGAGCTAATTAGCTCCATCTGTGTATCTTTTAAAATGTGTCAGTGATTAATGAGTTCAGCTGTGCAGCAGCTAGGTTGTCTGGAAAATGTGAACTGTTGGGAGCTCTCGAGGACTAGGGTTGGCTACCACTGTTCTAGAACAACATTCCATGTGTAAAGTAGTAAAAAAAAAAAGGGATCATTCCCAGCCAAAAGGCTGTGTGTCCCCCTTGGAGTCCAGGCAGCAAGTCTACATGACTTGTTGGCTGGACTCCAAGGAGGACACATAATATAGAGAGCCATAAAGTGACAAAAGTGTGTGTGTTCTTTTTGGAGTCCAGCCAGAAAGTCATCTTGACAAGGTATAAAGGTCCAAATATTAAATTCTTCATCCAATTACTGAAACAAACGTTGACCAACAATTTTTTTTTTTTTAACTCCTTCAGTGGTGTTTTTTTTAAGGAAGTGTTCCCCACTGGGCGAGTTTTTTAGGGGGAGCGCTATCTAAAAAAAAACCACCACTGTGTCCCCCTGGGCCAGGCAGCACCGCTGAACACTATGCCAGCCACTGCCTGGCCCTGTGCCCCGGCATCATAGCCCTTCACCCGGCGACACGGCATGTCAGGAGCCGGTGCCGGAGACATCAATAGAAAATCCAGAGGGGAGGGGGGAGGAGGAGGCGCAGTGTAGGAGAGGGAAGCTCCCTGAGTTCAGCGATTAACTCAGCCGCGCTGCCCGGATCTAAACAGTGTCAATCCCGAGAATTTTCCGGGCTTCCCAGACTGGGCACTGAGGCACAGCCCGGAAAATTCTCGTGATTACCACTGAAGGGGTTAATCAAGAATATTTTGTTCAATTAATCGGCTGCGCAATAGGATCAAACGTGGTGCCAAGTTTCGCCAATGCGTACATGTTTGCGATTGAGAAAACACTATTTCTGGAAAATTCATCTTTTTCAGAAAAACTTATGACCTGCTTATAAAATGGGCAGCCTCTAAAGAAGAATTTGATAACAATATGTGGAGCTACAATCATGGTCCACCGGGACAGGGGTTTTAGTGGATAATGAAAACCCCCTCTAAGTGCACCAATAAGTCCTAACATGCTAGTTCTACTGATCCAAATGTGAATATTCCACCTGGCCAAAGAACTTAGACCCTTATTCTGGTTGACTCATTCGGATGCAAATTCGCATCCTTGCGAGTCACCCTAACCCCGCCTTGCGAATGGTTAGCTGGCACCACCCATTCACACATGGGATTCGTTCGCAAGGCTTGCAAACGGATGTTTTACATGAACATCCATTCACATGCCAGTGGGAACCTCCCCCATCTTTCGATGGTCGCCGACCATTGAATGATGGTGAAGGCGCATGCATATGTAAGGGGTGTCCAGACCACCCTTACATATGCGCGTACAATTGCAGGGACTTGGGCGGGCAGCTGACATCCGGTGAAGTCAGCTGTCCGCCCCCCGCATGTGCATTAATGACACATTAGCATGTGTACGCCCAGGGTTTTCATGGGAACGCCCATGGAACGTTGGGCGTTCACATCTACTAATCGCCCAGGCCAGCACCCCACGCCCCTCTCGCAAGGCTTTTCACCGAGTTCGCACGCACCCAGCGTATGCACATGCGCAGAATTGCAGCTGCGCATGCGCAAAAAAACCGTGCGAATTCGTGCCCAAGCGAGTCAACCACAATACGGGCCTTAGCTTGGTTCCAATATACCTATTAACTATAGCGGTAGATGCCTTATTTCCATCTATGATTCTTTGGGCCTATACTATGTATTTATCTTGATCCATACATCTATATAATGCCACTTTATTGATAATTTTGCTGGCGCTACAACGACATAGTTGCGTTGCGTGAATGTCATTCTGCACTGTGCCAGAGAAAGAGTAGGGAGAGAACTGAATACAATCTCTTGCTCTTTTTTCTCTCTCTCTCTGTTATATTTTCTTTTCCTTCCTCCTTTTCTGTCTTCCCCCGGCCAGAGTTCATTATTTTTCTTTCTTGTCACTCTGTGTGATAGCTTGGACAGAAGAGCAGAGAAAGAAGCATCACAAGGCCTTAATCTGCTCTTTAATGCCTGACTTCAGAGGCACCATTTATCTTGCTAGTGCAGCAGGGGTCTCCGGCAATTTTATCTCTAATAATATATTGATGGATTAAAAGGGTCAGACCGGAGACGAGCTAGAAAAATTGCTTATTGACATCAAAATACAGTGCCCTCAACCTGATAAACATAGAGGGGGGCCGTGTATGTCCTTTCTGGGTCCTGACGGTTCTAGAGGGAAAAAAAACAAACAAAAAAAATAGTATTTTACAGCTCGGACTGGTTAGTAATAATCTGAAAAGAGCAACGCTGTAAACTGTCTGATATGTATACAAAGTCACATCCTGTGCATTTTGTGCCGCGTAGAAGCACAGTGCTACATTTGTCACACTGGGCTCAGAGTGACGCAACTATATAACATAAAGCGAAGAGACTGCAGTGCATGCAGAATGTCAGCGTGGGATTCCATCAGAATAGAATTGTTACTTAAGATTTTAGTTTTTTTAACCACCTTACACGTTTGAAAACCTGAAAGTGCGACATGGACTCAAAAAAAGTTACAAAATGTAAAGTAATAAAACATCACAGGTAAAAGTATTATTGGCAGCATCGAATCCTGCCACTAACCGTGTGCCCAATGGGAAGAGGAAGTAGCCCCCCCCCCATCTTAACAGTATTGTAGGCCCTGGGCAACGCAATGCATTTGGGGCCCGTCCACACCCATTCACAGGAAAAAATGTAAGCACAATACTGAGAGCACGCCACTCCGGTGGTCCCGTGCACATTCTTACATACAGTGAATGGTTCACATACAAAACAAATGGTTATCCTAGGGCGCTGTAATCCTCTTTCTGACAGAAAATACAATGAGTCCCAGATGGGTTGTATACTGGACTCCTCAGCGTTTGCACCTCTTCCGTCTGGTCATTCCTAATAACCACTACGAATTGACCTGGAATATGTGCCCTATGTATACGTAGCGGTTCCTTTAATCTTCTCTATCTCAGCATGCATGTAGAATGAAACCAATCATGGGACATCAATAGATGACCATTGAAAATGACACTCACCAAAATCAAGTTCCCTATGTTCACTGAAAGGTTTCTTTAATTCCGTTCCTTCTCCTCACAGGACATAGGTGACTCGTTCACTCCAGTTACTTGTATAAATTGCGAATTTATTCCAACAACAAGAAATTCCATAAAAACAGATGCTAAAACAGGAAGAGACTCCTTGGGCAAGTGGTGATCTGGGTTACCTCCCTATCCGGATGTGAGGATCCCCCAATAGCTGACACACAGCACCAGTCCACAAACCTCCTAGGTGTCCGTTTCTTCTCCAACCAACGCGTTTTGGGCTAAAAATGAGCCCTTTATCAAGGTGTGAAGGCTACATGTTCTTACCCGGTTTTTATACCGGTTCCTAATGCCACACTACTAGGGCAATCATGAAAACATGGAAATACATGTCATCTAAAAGGTATATAATGCAACATTAACACTCAAGAAATAGACATACATTATTAATAAAATCCTGATAAAAACATATACGCCACATATTAAAATTGCCCACATGTATTTACACATTTAAATCCCACATTATGGGATTATTATTATTTACTGATGTAAGTTTCGCAGGTGTCTCTTTGATTACAGTCTGTGTCATAGACCACGCTATTACCGGAAGCCGATCTCCGGACTTCCGGGTCTTTGAGACGCATGACTTCGAGGGCGTTCTGTTGCGCCCGACTTCTGGTTACTGTGGAACGCATAGGACTTCCAGTGATTGGTAGCGCTGGTGTTTACAGTCCCCACGCTAATTATTCATATAAATGGTTCCGCTGTATTCCATGCTCATGCCATACAGATGCAGACATTCGTATTGTGGGCAGAAAGGGCAGACAACAAAATGGCTGTCAACACTTTGATTGGTGGATAGGTCCAGCCATCAACCAATCAGCATGCTGACAGCTATTCAATGCCTGGATGCAGGCTGGGAGGCAGGTAGAGAATGCTGGGCTCTGATTGGTGGATAGCTCCAGCCTCCCACCCATAAGCATGCTGGTAGCTATTCGCTGTCTATCTGCAGGCTGGGAAGCAGGAAATGAATACTGCCTGGCTGCTCTGATTGTGTGTAATTCACAATTAGACAACCAGGAACATTCTCTACTGCTTCCCAAGAAGCTTAGGAGGCAGATACCCACATTCCAATCTGCCCCAGCTCAAAGCACCCTAGAATTGTGTGTGTGGGGGGGTGAGGCGGCTGGGTAGCTTCCCAATAAGCCTCTAGGTTAAGATGGCCCTGCACCTGCACAATGGATATGGCAGGTGTCGGGACTGGCATAGAAGTCGCAGTACAACTGTTCGCGTATAATCCCATGGCTTCTATGGTCTACATCTAGTGCAGTACATAGAAGGTGGCTAGGGCTGCGTGAAGCGTGAAAGGCAGGTAGTGACTTCCTATAGGAAGTCAGCTCTCTACTTATCGCAGCCTGGTCTGGCAGTCCGAGAAGGAGGAAAGACCTCCCAATGGGACTGCCTGTAGTGTCAGTGACTGACAGGTAGGACATCCAATAGTGAGTTACTGCCATTCAAAATGAAGCCAGTGCAGTCTAGGACTGCATCTGGCTCACCGGCACTGAGCTGGGTGGCAGATTTTACTTGGGGTGCAGCAGTGCATAGGTAAAACCCCCCACTGATTACTGGTCATTCTGATCAAGCGTATGTCAAGAACATGGGCAGGAAAGTCCCATCAGACCACATGAATACTGAGCCCTGCAGTGTCCTCTCAACTGTTATTGGTGCATTATTTTACATGTTGTCAGGGGTATAAACCCATTCATTAAATATGGGAAAGATTTACATTTTTAACATCTATAGACAAATACAACACAATCTCATCTAACCAGTATACAATAGAGACACAGGTGGCAGACTGGTCATAGATTTCACCAGGAATAATCAACCCTGGTATTAGTCTTTTTTCTATCAGATTGTCCATTTCTAGGGATCAGCCACTTTATTACACGAACCTCTCCTACTCCTCAACCCAACCCTGCTCCCTGCATACTGTACAAAACACCTCCCATTGGCTTATACTCCTCCAATAGGGGCACAGGTGACTGCTTTGGGGAAACACCAGCATTGACAAGAAGAAAATAGGGGATGAGGTAGGAGAAGGAATAATCAAGGATGGAAACAATTAAGGAAAAAAGAGAAATGAGGTTGGTAAAACAAGAGGTAGAAGAAGGAGGATGTAAGAGAAAATAGTAGCTAAAGGAGGAAGAACAGGGAAGGCATAAGTAACTCTGTGATAGATGCATGAAACTGAGAAAACAGTGGCAAAGTATTCCACTGGAGAAGTTGGCCATGGCAAGCAAGTAGCTGTTACCTATAATTTTATTGGATGCATTTGATGTTACTTCAAAGCTGATTGGTTGCTATGAACAACTGGCTTACTTACCCGCTCTTCACTGCTTCACATCCCCTCCATTCCCTTGCTCTCCGTTCTTAGCACATAGGATTTGAAGACTGGGCCTTGGTGGCTGCTTTATAGAGTGCAGACATGCGGCAGAAGAAGACAGAAAATTCAACTGGGTGAAGCTACTTCAGACATTTAAAATGTTTGGACAAGTGCGCAGTGTGTGTGTGTTACTTGTTTGCTCTCAGAATTGCACAGTGGACACTAGTATGCTATCTGTATTGTCAAGTGGCCATTAAAGGTCTTTATTACACACTTGTCACTTTGAGGCTCTCTATATTATATGATGGTGATCACTTGTGTTATTGCTACTCTCATTGCCCATCCTAAAGCGCTGTGCACAATGTTTTCACTGGGATGATCTCTGCATTGTATCAGTTACCATAATTCTCATAATATACTATATGGCAACCATTCCTGTTTGTAAAAGCTGATTTGAATGTCAGACCCTATCAGTGGCGGCTCCTGCTATTGGTCTGCAGTGAAAACCAGGAGGTTTCCATCACATTCGTGGGTGGTTGCGCAAGAAGGGGGGGGGGGGGGTGTGCGCATTCTGCCCACGATCTACCTCTGGAGCTCTCTGCTGGCTGTCTGTGTCTCTCCCAGTCCTCATGTGTCACATGATCACGTCTTTCCTGTCAGGAGTCACAACACCAGGCTCCATGTGTGACCTCCTCTCATGTGGAGAGCAGTTCAGCATGTAGTAGCTTCCTATTGGAAGCTGCTACTGCCCATCATACATACTCCTCCCCCACTTGGACTGCCAGTACATGGAGCGATGACAACAATAGCTTTCCAGCAGGAAGCCATTCTGTGCACATCACCAGAGCTTCAGTGCTTCCATGGGCTGCTGCCTCTGCAGTGAGCATGCCCAGACTCTAGTGAGTCACTCAGTGTGATGCAGCTGAAGGAAGGTATGCATTGTACCAGAGAGGTGCATTATTTTTATAGTATTTGAGCCTCTGTGAATAATATTTATTGAAACTATTATTTGTGTGTAGGTCTTTAATAGGAATATAATTTTCTGTACATTAATTAATATTAAAGTTATTCAAAGTGTGTGTTTTGCTCTTTACCTGTGTTCGTGTGCATATGGGTACATCATTTGTTTACAGTATATGAACAAAATCACTGGTACAGAGCAACCACAATCAAGGTTCCTTTATTGCATAGTTTAAGGTGATTTAAAGTAGATTATATGTATGTTGTGTTCCGTTTGCAACGAGCAGTACCCAGGCAATTGCAGCCCCCCTTAAGTCTAAAGGCAGGAGCCGTCACCGGACCCTATGATACTCTCTATAAAGTAACTAATACCCCTTTTACACCAAAAATCCCGGATCTGACCCGGCATTGGGATGAAGGATCCAAGCCGGGTCGGATCCGGGATTTACACCATTTACACTGCATCTCCAAGCGCCAGGACCGCGGTCATCCCCGCTGGAACCGCTGATCGCCGTGCTGGGGGCAGCCCAGCACCAAGGAAAGCTGCTGGGCTGCCCCCAGCCCCCGTACACCCCCCCAGCTGTCGTCTGGGAGGTGAATGGATGCCGCACACAGCCATCCATTAACCTCCTCCGCTGCTGTCTGCAGAGTATAGCAGACAGCAGCGCAGGCTGTCTGTGTCCCCCCCGTCCAACCTGCAGATACTGCGGTCCGCAGATTGGACGTTCCCCATTGATATAAATGGGAGCCAGGTCGGATGACCCGGCGTACCCATTTACACCGCCCTCTACTCAGGTCCTAGCTGTGTTCTACCCAGGTCAGGACCTGGGTAGAAGTCCTGTGTAAAGGAACACAGCGTGTCCCATTTACACCGTCGCTGAACCGGGTCCGACCTGCAGAAGACCCGGGGTTTTGCGACAGTGTAAAAGGGGTATAACTCATTATCTTTCTCTCTGGATTGCATTATTGTCACTAGGATGTAGCCCATGTTGTACAAATACTATCTATATTTTGTTTGATAAACACTCAAATGTTGAGTGTACTGGATATGTCTTTAGAATGCATTCTATATTTACTACTGACAGGCTGTCCATAAGATTCAGTCACTATGTTGCGCTCTGTTTTCTGGATTGCTAGTATGTTCTCTGTGTTTTGGTGTATATAATGTACATTGCTTACGAGATTTCTCTCCTGTATGGCCCACACTGGGATTTTAATGTAGTGCATACTGTATTTGACTAGAATGCACTCTTTTGGAAGCTTTCTGGATCTCTATTGGATGCTCCCTGTACTGTATGGTGATCATTTGGTTGCTCCCTGTATTGTATGGCAATCAATGGAAAAGTATCTACATTGCAAATAAGTCCAAAGGTTTCTCTCTCTATAGAATGTTTGCCACCAGGATACAGTCTTGTACCCTGAGATATTATTTGTATTGTTCAGTCTTCTCTTGCATGTTTAAAATAATCTGTCAGTAGAATTATCTCTATATTATATAGTGACACCCTATATTGCATTGTATTGCTAGAATACTCTTTGCATTGCATGACCTTCGTTTGGTTGCTCTCTGTATTGGTTGACAGTTACTACCACGTTCTCTATATTGTTTGGTGGTCATTAGGATGAACTATGTTTTGAATATCTGCCAGTAGAATACTCAACGCACTATATTAATTCTGATGCTTTATGTATTTCATTGTAGTCAATGATTTCTGCATTGTATGATGTTCACTAAAGTTTCCAGTTGTTGTTTGGCAGACACTATAATGCTCTTTCCAATGTATACTGAAGCTAAATTAGTCTCTGTTTTGCATGGTGCTAAAATAGCTTTCTGTACTATATGATGGTTACTAATATGCTTTCTATGGTGGCATCTTGTATGATCTCTGTATTGCAAGTTGGTAACTAGAATACCTTTTGTATTGTATATTGAGCAATTGGATGCTCTCTGAATTGGCATAGTGGTCTCTAGGAATTTATCTATTTATATGGCAGTCACATTAATGCTCTATGTATTATACTGGGATCACTAAGATGTGCTCTGTATTTTATGGACATCACATATATGCTTCTATGTGATATATTGGTCACTAGGCTGCTCTGTATTGAATGTCTGTCACAATCATGTTTTTATCATTGCATAGGCATTACTTGGGCATGTTCTGTACTGTATGGTGGATACTGAGATGTTCTCTCTTTTGCATGGCTGTTTAAGATGTCTCTGTAGTCCGTGGTGGTCACTAGAATGCTATCTGTATTGAATATGGTGCCAGAGTGCTTTTTGCATTGCATACCCATCAGTTAAATGTATGTCCATCACTAAGACACTGTCCTTATTGGTAGCTGGGATACTTTCTGAGTTGTATGTGGATCACTACGATAATTTGTGTTGAATATTGACCTCTAAGATAGTCTATATCAAATAGCAGTCTAAGTTATGATTGTCTTTACCTTTTGTAGAATTAATGTGTACAGTAGGTTTTAAATAGAATTGTCGTATTACCAATGTGCTTTTTGCTTTTGTTGATATTTAGTTAAATAGTTTCATCACTATGTGTTGTCTCTTAACTGTGTGTTATTGTGCATCACACATCTATCTACATAACATCCCATGTCTGAATACATTTTATTTACCAAACTTAAAGGTCAGCCTGTCTAGACTCCAGATGCAGCACTTGTTTATATGCCTTTATAAAGTAACTGCATGTGAACAAGTCTGTCACTGTGTTATTGGAGCATAACAGTGCTGTTCCACTGTTTATAACTTAGCCCAAAATAGATTGATACCTTATCATATTGACTGCTATATGTCTTCATTCAATAAAACCTATTTTGAAGGGAAAAGGGAAAAAACCTCACACTGACTTCTTATTTATTTTGTAGATGTAGAACCAACATATACAAATGATTATTAGGACACTTTTTGTCTCTCAGGCCAATAACTCAGTTGGTGGTGCTCCCCAGAGCCATAACTGTAGATATAGGAACAAAGTAGAGAAAAGATAGCTCTTTTTGTTGGGGCACTTCTTATATGTAGTAATTTATTAAAAAATATTAAACATTTTTATTTGATATACATTAAAATCCTAGACCATACTATTATATTTTTTGGGGGGTGAGATTACAGCAGATATTTATCAAGACCCCTGACCACTGCTATGTGAAACAATTTTTAGTTGTGAATAAATTATATACTTATATAAACGTATATGATATGCATAAATTATATATAAGTGTATCAGCTGGGATGTTCAATGTACTCAAGGTTTTGGATTTTGTTAAACCCTATGAGGCATTCATTACTCCCAGATGAATTAATGTGCAAGTGATACATACAATAACTTAAATACATAAAGACAATGATATACACAACAATTAAGTAATATATAAATTTTTAAAAAAATTTGGGAAAGTTTTTTGTATATAAATATATGGCGATCACTGTTGGGATACCACAATATTTATTAGTGGGATCATGTATTTATCATAATTTCTAATCTTTTTCTACACAGTTTCGGCAGATTGGCTAAAGGGAATAAGAAAAAAAGCTCACCTATTGATTTCCCCGGTTTTCCCTTGTACCCCGCCGTGTGCCTCTAGGACAGTGAACAGACTGGGGTATGGGCATAACAGTCCTAGGGATCACAATATGTATGGCAAGTGAAAACAGACTATAGGGATCTGCTGTTGGAAACCAAGATCTGTTTGTGCCCCTGATGGTTACCCAGCGCAAGGGATCGCTTATAGGCTGGGATGCAATGAGAGTCCCTTAAATGAAGAGTAAGGGACAGTTACAATATTGATATCTATATTGGACACATCATAAAATCATTAAATTATAATGCTTTGTACTGTCCATTTAAATATGAATAATTAAGCTTATTCAACAAATATCCTGTATATGTCTTTTGGTTATAATGCACTCAATTGGAGTATAAAGGACAGTTATATTCTTAATAACACTGTTTAACACATGAATACATTCCTTATGCTTAACTAGCAAAAGTTGTACACTATCCCTTTAAATATTCAAAATAGGGTGCAGCATTACATAATAAAACAGGATATTTAGCCAAGAAATTAACTGAGCCAGAAGGGAAGAAGGGATTAGCCTCCTCCCATCAGTAGCGCACGCAGGGGGGGTTTCTGAGTACCAAGAAACCCTCCCAGGAGGGAGTCTAAGGGTCATAGACTGAAAGCTGAGGGTCCCCTCTTTCCATAGGTACAAGAATTGTAAAAATCGGCCCTTGGGAACCGGAGGTATCTGACTTCAAAGCAGTGGTCCCCATCCAAGCCTGTTAATTGTTATTCCCAGTCAGATATTTCAGGTTTTGTCTGATATAGAGTTTTTCTGAGGGTATATTCCAAAAGCTGGGACTCTTCCCCTTTGAGGGATACTAGTAGCTTGTCTCTACTGTTTCCAAAACCAGAGATATCAGCCTTCCAGCAGCTGGTTACTGCTCCAGCTCCACACACCTGGTATGTAGTTTTATATTCTCGTTGGCAGATTACTCTGCCTCCTGAACTCTGATCCCCTAGTCCCCAATACCATTTGGTAGGTGGGATTCTCTAGTTTTTATTTCCATTAAAATCTAAGAAATCTATTTCCTGTAACTGGAGATATCTGCAGTCAAGCAAGCTGTCCTCCCACAAATTATGAATAATGAGCCCACTCCACTATACACCCCTCCTCTGCGTATTAAACATCCTCTACCACCCTGGAAGTTATGTATCAGGGCCCCTTCATTCAGCAAATGCCCCCTTCTCCCACCCCATCTCCCACCATCTGTGCAGTAAAGGTTTAATTAGTGGAAATTACTGATCCAGGCCCTACACGCTGAGCGGTTGATATAATACCCCCTACCACCTGCGGGACATCAAAGCTTCCCCCACCCCTACCGCTGGAGGATCGGTTTGGGCCCCAATACATTGCTATGCCCAGGGGTCTTACACTGCTGTTGACGCCCCTGTATGTATGTATGTATATATATATATATCTATATATATATTTTTTTTATTATTATTATTATTTATATACATTTGGTCTATCTATAATACTTTAACTGACCCGGCATATACTGGGTCACCTAAGTGTCCATCTCCGTGCTTTGCTCCACCCCTCTGGAAACCCCCTTCTGAAAATCCTGCGTTTGCCACTGTCCCATCACCATGTCTGCATTCTAGATCCCATCAGTGTTAAACATCTCACCAGCCCTGGACGCGCGTTTCGCCTGTGTATGGCTTATTCACCAATGTGGTCAGGCTATCTCTGGTCTTGCTTATATAGTGCCGTGTATGTAATTAATTAATTATCAGGCCAGATGTTACGTTTGCAGGGCCCCTCCAGCAAGCATGGGCCTGGGTAATTAGTACCCGCTCCACCCCCCCACCCCCTCTCGGCTGCTCTGTATATCCTGACATCCTTGCTCACATCTGCTAAGCACATACCAATTTTTAGGCATGTGCCAGTATATGTAAGGTAATGCTGCGGTACATGTCAGTGCCACAGCAGTACTGCCTACACTAATATGACATGGCGGCATTGCTGTGGATCTTCACGTATTACATGTCATATGTGTTTCCTCACAGTACCATGTACACTTGCAAAACTGCTCAATCTGCTATACAAAGCACTGAGTTAATATGTTTTTTCTATCATATCGAGTGGAGAGGGAGGCGCCAGGATGCAATATCACATAGGGCAGCAAATAAATGTGGCTTCCCAACCATATAAATGACCCCCCATGCCTATTATGCTATGCATGAAAAAGGCTTACTGTTTGGGGTTGAGCATTTCTGCTCTATTTTCACATTAAATATCAGTTTAAGAGATTAAGGCCAAGTGCTACGTATGTTGTCTATTTCATAAAATATCTTGCTGCTGCTGAGTTTATGTATCTTTACCCCTTCTATAAATATATTCGTGCTGCAATATCTGCATAACCATGTACCATAAAAGCGTTCTACAATTATATTGTTAAATATTTCGTAGCACATGCTATGTCCATAAAACTCTGCTTTATAAATAAAGACACAATTGTTCAAATTATCTTGTATTCAATTACACATTTTCCAAATAAACATAATTATTTTGCCTCTTATACTACATTTTTTGTTTATACATTTGCCAATATTTTTGTTTGGATGTTTGGATTATTTTGTTTTGCAATTAGAACATTATTTATGCGGAGCTGCTTTGCTATCTGCAGTTCTTAATTCATTTTATTTCTGTTACTCTTTTTACTGTTCTTCCTTCCTCCCTCTCTCTATCCCTGCTCACACCCTTTTTCTGATTTTGACAACTCCGTTTTATATTTTTTTTTTCCTTTTCCTCCGATGCCTTTTTTTTTCCCCTGCAGTTTCTGGCAGAGGTGATAAGTCTCCATAAATAGGATTAGCATTGATTCTTTTACCAAGAACAGAGATGATGCTGTCTCCTTCATTTACTGAACTGCCAGCTTTGAAATACAAAAAGAGAGAGAAAGAAAAGAGAAATCTGATGAAAGGCAAAGAAAAATAATAATAAAAAACGGCTTTATAAAATGTAGGCCCTCTGTGAATTCAAAAATATATATATTTCTTTAGTTATTTATGTGGTTACAGTGAGATAAAAGATCAAGGGAGGTTTTGCTTCTGTTCTCAGATTTAAGAAAGGACTCTAACTTCTTTCTTTTTTTTCATTTTTTGTTTGTTCTTAATACATTTAGCTTTTCTCCTCCTAACATATTTTTACTAGCTAATCTTACACATCCACTATTGTGTACCCGACGCGTTTTTAACCTTGAAATGTTGCAAAGACAGAGCCAAAGAAAGGAAACCCAGCGAGCGAAGAAAAGAGGGAGGGAGAGAGGACCAGAAGAGAGAGAATAAAGGGATGTGTGCTTCATTCAGAAGTATTGGAGAGCTGAAATAATCTCTGGATGTGTTTAGTTTGGGTCCCTTGTGGCTTATTTTCTGATAATGCCACATTACTGAGTATGGCAAATCAACAGGAAACATTGCTCCAGTCATTCTGCTCCACATATGTCTTGTAATGGTTAATATTTAACCTAGCACTATTTGTACACAACTCAAGTTGTCATCCATCAGTTTGAATCATTTCCTATTCTTAACCCTTTGGGTGTCAAGTAAACTTATCAAAATGGGTGTGAAAATTGCCAAGTAAACATTTGTATTCATCATAATGACCTACAATGTTTACCTTATATAGGAAATATAATCTTTTTTTTACACAATCTTTTTTATTTGAATTTATATAACAAATGTGAGAGGTACTGCTTAAAAAAATATTCATGTTTTCATTTTCCAGTTCCATTTTTATTGCATATTTATATATCTCTTAACTTCCATAATGGGTCATGGGTGTTGGGGTTTAGCCCAAACGGTCTTTAATGGTAGCTACAGTATCAGTACAATTGTGGGCCCCAGACATATTGTGGGCCCCATAGGAAATTATATTTGTATACATCTAGAAATTAAGAACAACATGCAAGAGCAATATGGCATTTTTCTCCGAACATTGTAAAAGTCCAACGCGGACTTCTTGCACATTGTAAAAGTCCACCTTGACTTCTTGACATGCCCCCACTTCTTGCCCCCCTGGGGCAAGCCGCAGCTGCTGGGCTTTCAGTCACCGATGCTCTGTAGCTAGAGCAGTATTGTCAGAGTGTCTCACCAACCTTCTGACTTCCCTTGGGACCCTGCAATCCTCTGGGACAGTACTATATTTTAGGCACTGTTCTGCAGGACAGTGCCTAAAATATAGGACTGTCCCACTAAAATCCGGAAAGTTGGAATGTATGAGATGACATGTCCAGGGAAACCAACTACCATAATACCCCATTTACCTTTTCAAGGGCAGATCTCCTCGCCCCATTCTAATAAATTTGGTGGTCTTAGTAAGCTGTACAGTGCAACACTGGACCTGATCTGATCCTCCAGATGAGTCAGCTGTCTTCACAGCCAAGATCCTATAACAATTCCCGTGACAAACATTAGATGATACCAGATCTAGAAATATGGCAGCATGCCACCCGTGTATCCTGTAGACATCCAATATGTCCTCCTCTTTCTGGTACAGGTTCCCACAATCGAACAGTCAGTACCACTTTTAATGAAATATTTTATTGAAGATTCATACTGTTATACAGTTTATCACATGTTGTACCAGATGATCAATACATGTTGTGTTGATGCCCTGCTATAAATCTTCCATAAACTATTTATTTAGAAGAAATGTTACAGCACAGCACTGAATTGAGGGATCCCGCTCCAGGAATGACACCGTTTGAATTTGGATTCTGTTGAAGAGTTTTTCCTCCTTTCAAGGTAGCAAAACCCCCCACATATTTGGACCTAGTTCCCCAAGCCGCTGGTCTGCATGTTTCTATCCCTCATGCTGAGATAAAGTACTAGCCAATCAGCTCCTAACTGCCATGCTACAGGCTGTGTTGGTTATCCCTGTCCACTTTATCGCTCTCCAAACCAGCTCCAAACTGTAATTTTTCAAATCCAGCCTTTAAAATGGCAAATGAAAGCTAATACTATGGGGTTGACCCTATTAGTGCCAATGGGTGCGAGTTGCAGTTGGGTGCCGTTTAAATGCTAAAAATGGCACCCGAATTAAGCCGATCTCGCAACCCTTCGCTGGGCCAAATTCACTTAAAATTGCATGCACCCCTATAGAGGTGCGAGCACTGTTAAGTTATTTCAGCTCGCCGTAAAGAACGCATGGTGCTGTGATTATTCGCGAGTGCGAATCATCCGCACCTAATAGGATCGACTCCTATATCTCTGTCTACTTTAATTCTCGCCAAGCCTTAGTACATAGACCCCTTTGTCTGTATTGGAGATGAAGCCCACTAAACTTTAAAAGCATATGTAGGCATAAGAACTGTGCAGCTTTAGTCAACGGGTGAAATTTAATAGGGTGAGATATTCAGAAAGTGAGAGATTTGGTAAGAAATCTCCAGTTTTTTTGAAGCGGCAATCATTTACACTGCAAATCAAACTGGTCTTGCAGTGTAAAAAACTGGAGATTTCTTACCAAATCTCTCACTTTCTGAATCTCTCATCTTATGAACTTTCCCCCATTATTTCCTATGTCCTCCTGCAAATTAGTTTTCTGTTCTTGCTGAGACTGAACAATTGTGAATTGTGATGTCAAGGTCCAACCAGAAATGATACATGTGCCCGGAATGGCAGAATGTATAAGGGTTAGGCCTGGCTGATACAGGAGGCTACGGGATGCATCTGCAGCATGCTAGACCATCAAGGTACTGTAGCTTTGGAACAGGAGTGAGCAATAAACGGCTCTTCATCTTCAGTTCATTCTCAAACAATGGCAGAACCACATGTGTAGTTCAACAACAGCTGGAGAGCGTCTTTTTGCCCACTCATGAAGACTGCGTGAAATCCAGGAGCTAGAAACTCAGATCTAATGATTTATGGTGAGTTCAAAACCAGTGCTGGTGGCTGTCACTCAAAATATGTGAAGCACAGCTCTGGCCACCAACAAATAACTGAACCAGGGAACGACTGATAAATACAGTTTATTTACTTTAATAATTGTTCCTAAATTTCTCAGTAAGCACCCAATTGGTGCAGGGATGCTGTGATTCAAGGAATATTAGGAACCAGTGCTCTATTGGACGGAGATGGGGAACTTTGGAGGCTGTTGGACAACAATAAACTCTTTGTCATATTCATGTAACCAGCGTGAGATGACGGGGGTCATTTATTAAGATGGGAGTTCTATTTAACATGAGATGTTGCTATGGGCAACCAATCAGATACTAAATACACCAGTGGAGATGGGAGGAAGTGGAACAGAAGGAGACAGGTGGAAAAATAGTACAGTAGGAGATGGAAGAAATGGGGAGATGGGAGGAACCAGAGGAGAAGCAAAAGGAACAGGAGAAGGCTGTGCAAGTCAAATGCAATGTCATGTATGTATTGATTATGTATATGCAGGGCTATTTTTCAGCAGGCTCCAGCAGGAACTGAGGCCCTTATTCTAGTTCACTCTTTCTGACAAAATATTTCTTAGATGGACAAAACCATGTGCACTGCAGGTGAGGCAGGTGTAAAACCCCACCCAAATCTAATTATCTCTGCACAAGTAACACCTGCCTCACCTGCAGTGCACATGGTTTTGTCCATCTAAGAAATATTTTGTCAGAAAGAGTGAACTAGAATAAGGGCCTCAGTTCCTGCTGGAGCCTACTGAAAAATAGC
Organism: Crinia signifera; assembly: GCF_055691185.1. NCBI lineage: Eukaryota > Metazoa > Chordata > Amphibia > Anura > Myobatrachidae > Crinia > Crinia signifera. Next base: position 292,633,766 of record NC_139219.1, on the reverse strand, counting down.
CCTGTGTATATGTATCTACTATATCTATCTACAGTATATATGCACACACACACACACACACATATTTTATACAGAATTTTAAAATATAGTATACAGGGAGAAAAATATATATATACCTGTCGTTCACAGATATATTGCTCGTCAGTGGTCTAACTTCATTGAATTTTCCCGAAGGCAAGATAGATTTTGGAGTCCCCCCCTGCGGAAATGGGGCTGAAGCACAGTGCTGTGTGTGTGTGTCTTCCTGTCTTGAGCATGCGCTACCTCCCTGCAGCCTGTGCGCTGTCCTGTCACCGAGCCGTAGGATCGCATTCCATTGGACAGCAACCGGCGCTGCAGAGCAGTGCTGAACATCTGGCGGCTGTCCAATGTAATGTGATCCTGAAGCCTGTTGTTCAGTGACAGGAGGACAGCGTGCAGGCTGCAGGGAGGTAGTGCCACTGCCTATGTGTGAAGTCAGCTGCACTGTGGATCGGGGGGACTTGGGGATACTTTCCTCCAAAGCGGGCACTGGCTGTGACAGTGAGGCAGAGTGGAAGTGCCCCCACCAGGTCTTGCCTCCCAGAGTTCCGCCACTGTTGCTCGTACACACTGGCCGATGGTACATACCAGCGGTGTGTACGCAGCTTAAGACTCCAGGGGTGACATTCTATGGAATGAGAGTTGTGTTTTTTGGCTATTTTTACTCCAAAAAATGGCTAAATCGCATCTTTCCGTGAATTCGCATATTTAATGTGATGCGAAAAGGTCCCGAAATCGCATACTGAAAGTGCGGTAAAAATTTGCACTTTTATCGCATCCAGATGTTTTCCAATAGAAAAGTATACAATTCGCTTATTTAATGGAATGGGATTTCGCAAATCTCACTTTTAAGGTGTCTAATAATCGCCATTTTTTCAGACCAGGTTCTGTTGGGCGATTTGGCCCAGAACTCAATTTGGTCAAGTGCACACATGGTTAATGTCATCACAGGTGTCCTTAATTTCACTCACAAACACCCCTTCATATACCCCCACATCATTAAGGACACCTGTGAGGGTTTGAGACATGGAGATTGTGCACAGTGGATTTGAGTAGCTCATTTTGGATTTGGCCCATTTGGAGGAGCTGGGCAGGAGGGAGGAAGCTGCACACCAGAACCAGGTACCACCCCAAATAGTGCGTACCCCACATATGTATCGTGCTAGGCTGTACCTGGACTCCCTCTCGGATCAACAGGTTGTGGGGTTGTTTAGGCTAAACCACAATAACTTGTTGAACTTATATGAGCAGGTAAGAGATGATTTGGACCCTTTTGGGGGGGGGGGGGGGGCAACTATGCAGTGTCTGGGCTGCAGAAATTAATGTATACCCTCTACTATTTGGCCACTGGAAATATGTAGTTCCACAACCTCGGACGGGCCAGATTTGAGACAACAGCATCTTCTACCAATACCTTGCCCATATATCATTACATTATGGAACAGATCACACAACAAATGTTTGAAGAATAACACACAGACAAAATGGTATGCGTTGTGACATTTTTACTACAGTATATTATGTCATACATAACCTGCATTCGGCAGTCGCAAACAATAGAAATGTGTATTAATGTCACAAAAATGCAAGCATAGTACATGCATTATAAATTTATTTAAAGGACAATAATTATTTTCTTCCTCCATCAGGCCGTGCACTAACACCTCTTGACCCTACGCACACGCCACCCCGGGTCCTAATACTCCAACGGGGTGGGGAAGTTGGTGAGCCACTTACTGGTATGCTAGATACACTACTAATTGTAGATGTAGTTGCACCTATGACACCTGACACCTCCATTTGATGGATTTGTGCCTGCATAGCGATCAACGCATTGGTCTGTGCAGTACATGATTGACTAATTGAATTAATACTTTGTGCAAGGCTGCCAATATGGATATTCTGCTCCCTTACAGCAGGACTAAGTTCAGCCAGACGGGTGTCTATGCTATTTGCCATACGCACCTGAGTGCCTACACCAACCCGTACACTCCTAGACAATTTTCTCAACTGTAGAAAGGTGTCACGCATGTACCCCTTAATGTTGCCCATTTCCAGACTTTGGGAGGCCATAAATTCTAGTTGCTTGTCCTTGAAATGTACCAAGGAGGTAGCTACTTGGGCAGCAGAAGCAGCTGTAGGGGGAGTATTTCTGGGTGGGGGTGGGTTTGGAGTCACCCCACTTGGTGGAAGATCACTCTGTGATGATGTGTTTATTTCCTCCTCAGCCGCAAACGTGTCCACTGGTTCCAGAATTATCTCTAGGTCATCCTCCAGCATATCAGAGGATTCTGTGGATTGTTGTCCTAGTTGTACAGTACCTGTGGATACAGAGGAAGAGGTAAGTACAGATGCATATATTGTCCTTTCTGTCTTCAGTACTGTTTTGGAAAGGGTCTGAGATGTAGACGCCCATACCTAGGGGTACTATGTACTTACAAATGGACCCCGATCCTGCATGAAACATTGACAATAATCTTCATTGACATGGCTAGGCGACATTACATTCATGTCCATTGCAATGTAGCAGCTGGAGATGACTGTAATGTGATTTATTATTTGATGTGACATGGGTGTGTGTGCTGTATGTGTAATGGCCTGTGGATTGAACATTTACCTGCTTCCACAGATGCGGCACCATGGGAGCTTCTTCTCTTGGATGCTTGATCACTTCAGGACGGACAATCTGTTAAAGGAAAGATCGGCAGACTTTATGTACCGAGCAATGGAGATGCTTTTGTGCAAAATCATCACATAAATTACTATAACGGACAAATTTACCTTGGTTTAGGGCTATATTATTTACTATTCATATTTTTACATTGATGTTTTGCACCTGTAGTCAGGCAAAAAAATTAAAACACTGCTTGCCACATTACAACTGTTGGCAAATCTGTGGTATGTAGGCGTGACTACTAAACCACCAGTACACCAATGTTTTTGGCCCACATACATATGAAGCTGGTAGAAAAAATGTTACAGTGTGGAACAATAGATGTGCAGTTGTGGAACTACAAGGCCCAGCATTCTAATCATTTTTAAAGTAGGTGTAAACTATTGCCATTGACAGACCTTGCTGGGCTATGTAGTTCCACAGCACCACATTAATTAGTATAACAATACAAAATAACATTGCAGTTTAAATACATTGGCATGTATGTTTCATATTGCATGTGGTGACACTTACCAGCTCGGGGTGGGCTTGACGGCCTATCGGTAGCCGCAATGTGCATCCCAGGCAGGACCTCAGGGGGGATAATTATTTGGAGCTTCACCTCATATATTGTGTAGGTTATTGTGGTGGGGCTTCCTCCGCCAGTCTTGGTGGCCTCCTCCATCTCTATGGCCATTTTATTTTTCAGCTGCCGCTTGATGTCGTTAAACCGCTTTTTAACGTTTTTGCTTAGCCTCTTGCGGTGACTGACAGCGTTGACCGCCTGGGTGATGTCCTTCCACATACCACGTTTACGATGTGAGGTGGTCTTGTGCTGGTTTTTCCCAAGTAAGCGGTCATACAGGGGTATGATGGCCCGGACAAGCGCCACATTCTCCTCATAACTGAATCGGACCTTTCTCCCACTTTTGGTGCGGCCAGCTTCACCCTCCTCCTCATCCTCCATATCTTCCACATGCATGTCAAAATCCTCCTCCATGCCAGTCTCTTCCTCCTCCTCCTCCTCCTCCTCCTCCTCACCTCCATCTTCATACATCTAGGACATGTGGCCCTCCTGCAGCTGCTGGTATGGGCAAGGTCCTGGCTATAGGATGGGGATGCCAGCGGATCCTCCACCTCCTCCTGCTGAGCCTGGTCCGCCAGGGCCTGGTCTGGGGCTGCCCTTGCAGTGGCCAGGCTGCCTGCCACACTGCTGCCACTCCCTGTAATGGAGGTCGACCTCACCAGTCCTCTGCTGCCTCTCCCACTGGCTCCTCTTGCCTGGCTGCTGCCACTGCTCCCTCTGCCACTGGCCCCTCTTCCTCTGGTCACACTGCCACTGCTCCCTCTGCCACTGGCCCCTCTGCCACTCCTCACTCTGCCACCAACACCTCTTCCTCTTCTCACACTGCTACTGCTCCTCTCCATGCTCCTTACTACCTATCAAAAGAGTGAAATGGCGCCAATGCCCCTTTATGTAGGGGGTGTGATGCATAATGGAGGGGACCTAGGTGGCCCAATAGGTTAGGGGGTTATTGTCATGTGGAGACAGTCTTGTAAATCGCACTCCGGTTGGTCTAAAATGCGCACATGACCGGCGGAAGAAATCGCACTTTTTAGTGACATAATTTCGCATCAATTCGCCGCAAATCGCACTACATCGTACTTTTTATCCTCTAATTCGCATCCCATTAAATATGCGAATTATGACTAAAAAATGCGAATTCAGAAAGTGCGAAGAGCGGCGATGTGGAGTGCGAAAAATATATGCGCTTTTCTCTCAGCCCATAGAATGTCACCCCAGGTATGCTATCTGGTCTAAATCTCCTTTTATTATTGTTACCTAATATAGTGAGTGCAGAGCTCCTGTGATTTATATTTAAACAATGTGGTCACAAACCGTGTTGCACCCTAACTGGTGAATGCCGTGGAGTCGGGCTTTTTGTTTATTAGTTTAATTTTTAATTAGCATTTTTTTAATCACGCTTTCTCTTGCACCTTGTTTTAACTTATTAATACCAGGAGTCGTAAGGCTTAAAGTCATGTCGGACCAGTTTGCCCCTTGAGCTCCCCCGGCAGCTCCCCGGGAGGCTCACTTATGATTTGGCACTTAGTGTGCCATTTTTACATGAAATAAATCACATGCGATTTCTTGCATGTAAAAACTCCTGGGGAGCTGGCAGTGGCAAGGGTATGGCAGCGGTGTCCAGGCATCGGTGATCGTCAGGGTCCAGGCAGTGGCACGGAGCACATAGAGGTAGTCAGCGGCCTCCCATCTGATTGGCTGAAAGAATTCTCTCAGCCAATCAGCGGTCAGCCAGTGTTTTCAAAATATATTTTTACATTCAGCAGCCACTTCCAGTCCCGCCACCCGGCATCTGCCGCTACGTGCTCTGCATCCAGTGGCGTAGCTACAGGGGTCGCAGCGGTCGCAACTGCGACCGGGCCCCTGAGCCAGGGGGGCCCAACCCCTGCCACTGTCATACCCTCAGCTGCCTGCTCGGCTCAGCAGTATTAGCTTCCTTGGCCCCGGCGGCGCGCTGCAGTGATTGATGCCCTGTGCGGTGCGCTGGCTCTCCCCTCCCCGGCTCCGTTCCCATGAGTGCATTGCGGCGGGCATTGTGTGACGTCATGACGTCACGTGCTACCAGCGCTGCACCCTGCGCACTCAGGGGACGGATGAGACTCTGCCCTCAATGGCGCAAATCATGTGAGGCAGAGATGGTGCAGTGGCCAGTCGGGGCGCGCATTGAGGGGGGATCTCTGAGTCCAGGAGGACGCAGGTCACGGGTCCCGGTCCGGAGCCGCTGCCTGCCACACAGATCAATCTCCTCCAGAGAGTCTGCAGCATGAGCAAGGTGATGTGTAAATAATTATCACTCAAGCTGAGCTGAGACTATTCAGCATTGTTTCACCTGTCTGTCTGCAGTGCTCATGTCACATGGATTCTTAGTAGTGGGCTGCTGGCATATTAAATAAGTATATTAAATATATTGATTTAATATGCCAGCAGCCCACCATGTGGCATGAGCTTCATCAGGTGCTCGGCCGGGGGGCCGTTGTTGTATGTAGGGGGGCCCCAAGCTGACCTTTCGCACCAGGGCCCATGAACCCTTAGCTACGCCCCTGTCTGCACCGCTGCCCAAACCCCGCAGATCACTGATGCCACCCTGCCGCTGCACATAGGTGTGTGCCAGAGGTGGGTCCGATCCAATAGATTTTATGTGAAGCCAGTCCAACCACCCGACTCCGATCCGTTGCACACAGGACCGCACATTGGGTTGGAGGGGATATCAAACACATCTGATTTGGGCCGATTTCTCAGCCCGACCTGTCGGGATCGGGTGAAATCGGCCCAAATCAGATAAGTGTATGGGCACCGTTATACTAATGTGAAAGCTATGTATATGGTAAATATTTTGATCAATAGTGTTAGGACCTGCAGCACAGTGGGGTACATTGCCAGGGGCTGCAGACTTAAGATGCATTAATGAATACATTAACTAATGATACACTATTTATTATTGTTATTTAATATAGTGAGTGCAGAGCTCCTGTGATATATATATATATATATATATATATATATATATATATATAAAACAAAGTAGCGGGCGGGCAGCTCTGGAATCATTGATTGGCCCTGTGCCATCGGAAGTAACCGGCGATGCTGGACTGTTAGATAGATCAATAAACCTCGGCACTTGGGGCTTAAATTAAGAAAAACAATGCATAGCCATTGCTCAGTTGATGTTTCATAAAGGTGTGTGTGTGTGTGTATATATATATATATATATATATATATATATATATATATGTGTATATATACTGTATATCCCTTTAAAGCAAACTTCCCTTTGCAATTTGCATTTTATTCCTCTGAAATGTAGTTGAAGATTTGTCCTTTTGAAAGACTGCATTTCAATTTAAACTGGAAAACATACAGTAAAATAACAATGAACCTTGTGAGGAACCTACGGAGAGGTTTCTAGGATATCTGGAATGAACCATTAAGCAGTGTGCAGCCCAAGGCATTATTTCAAAGTTACTGCTCACGTTTATGGTGCAGAAAGTAATATCGATACAGATCCACAGCACTGAACTATTCTGATGAAAATATGATTGCTTTTACCCCCCAAACTTCAAATGCTGTGACTACAGCTACATAAACCGCTTTATGGTATCATCGCTTGTTTAATTTTCTCAGAGAAAGACAGTAAAAGGAGAATTATTGGATGATTTATTTATCAGAGCCACATTTGAAGCATACCGGCAGCTGTTCGGAAACATTAAACAGCGCTGTAGCCCAAACCCCCTCCTGCTATCTGCCACTCCTATTGTGCGACACACCTGCTAGTATGACACTCTGTGCTATGCCTTATAGTTCCCTCTGTGCAGAGGCTTTATATGGGTGTAAATATGTCTACGGACAGCGGCATTGCTGTAGGACAAGAGGCGCAGGCAACACCGAATGAGATGAACTGTGGGAATTTATTAACATGAATTAATTTTAATAATAAGGTAGAGTACTTAACCATAGACCCCGTATCCAAAATATTCCGATAACCATAGGTTTTCAGAATATTTTGGGATTTTTTTTCCCCAACTACCTTTTTTTTATACTCACCTTGTCCCACGGTGTCCACGTCAGCCATCCAGTCCCAAGGATGCATTGCATGGGTGCGCCGATGATGTCATGACGTCACCGGTGCTTCGGCGCATCCGTGCAATGCATCCTTGGGACTGGGAATGCCGCTTAAGACGGATCCAGATGGTCGCCGTGGACACTGGGGGACACTGTGGACGCCGGGGGACCAGGTAAGTATGTACACAAATATAGTCCAAAATCCGGAATAATCCCTTATCGAAAATGTTCGTGGTCCCAAGTATTTCGGATAAGGGATACTCAACCTGTAGTATGTTTTTTATGAACAGTTTAGTTTTAATTTGATAGATTGTAAGCTCTTGTGAGCAGCACCCTCTCTCCTTTGTTTTACCTACTCTACTATGTTGATTGTATATTGGGTCTTATTCAGGTCCTGACGTTACAGTGGTATATACCGCAAATTACCGGGGAGGTGGCGGCAGTGGCCTCCATTTCCCAAAATGGAGGCAAGGATTTCTCAGTCTCTTCACTGTAGCTAGGACACAGCTTGATCGGTAATGCATGCAGGAGGCATGACACCTCCATGTAAGCAGCAACGATAGCGCCTCCCACCACATCTAAATGATACCCAATGTTATCATGTATTTAGAAAAGGTTGAATTGTCTCTGTCAGTTTCCATATTAATCACTGGACGTAATGCGGCATGAGTCCAGCAGCCGATATATATTCTCCTTGAGCGATATCATTAGCGATGTACTGGCAAACGATATATGTATACACACTGAACAATATCGTTTAGCGATATCATTCAGTGACATCAATGGGTCCCCCCCGCTGAGGATACATTCGTTTGACATTTACGCATCACAGGGTGCATCCCCTCTCCTGTAACGGCTGAGTACTCATGTGCATACCAGTGGCGTGCGGTGGGGTAGGGCACAGCCTTTCCTGTCATACTAACGTATATGCTAGAGTTTTGAGTTTATAAAGTATGTCAAAAATACTAAGAATATATATAAAAAATCTTATTTTTATTATTCTGATAATTTTTATAGTCAAAACTCTGGAGTAAAAAGTCTATGGCAGGTGAGGCAGCGCCTCACCTCGCTACCTTTTCTGCACATCTCTTACTAAAACTCAGCAAATCTCCAGCAGTGTATACTGCTGCACATAAGTATAATGCCGGCATTTACCCCATGGCTCATATATTGTGTGCAAATCTGGCTCTGGTACTTGCCAGGGACTCCTCAGCCATTTACCCCACCACACGTCCCTGGTGCATACTGTATGTATGTGTAAGGCCTGTGTGATTGTACACTACAGTATGGTGATATTACCCTCTTTACCTCCTTTTACACAAGTCTTGGAAGGACTTGAGTACCCGGCAATTCCCTTCCTGCCATACTTTGATGGAATCCAATATGGAAGGCAGAATGCTCCAGGTTTTCTCTCCACCTGATCTTGTCTGCCCTCTTCCACTAAACGCCTTTTTATGTAGACATCCAACACAATTTCTGTGTGTTTCATTTAGGAAGGAGAAAGCTTTCCCCCTGACTGGGACTGCAAATCTCTGCTTTATGGAGCTATAAAATTCTGGAGTGGATTAAAAAAGTGATCCTGGGATAAAATTTATGGGAACTTTTAATGGCATTAGAATAATTGTCACCCTTTGCACTGTGCCTATTTTCTGGCAGTATGGGAAGATGAGATTTCTGGGAGGACAACAATGGCCTGGAGATTTGTGGAACAATATTCCCAGTGTACATGGAGATGCCTGTCCTCTGGTATCAATCATTTGCTGTATGGTTGACAGACTTTTTGTTATTGACGAGGAAAAAACAAGCCTATGATTACTTTTTTTTGCTTTTCTGCTTTGATACATAATAGATATCAAATTCAGCCCCCACCGAATTTCATACCCAGCAGTCTTCTCAAACTTAAACTGAGTGGGATCTGAGCTCACCAGCTTCTGTAGACATTGGGTGGAATGTACTAAACTGAAAATGCAGTAAACATCCCGTTTTCAGGGTGTTTACAACATTTTCATATGCATTAAAGCCCCACTGCCGGGGCTTCCTCCAGTAAGACAGAAGGCTATGGGCTTCCTTACACATTCCCCACTGCCCTGCACCGATCTACGCTCCGACCCACTCTGTCCCCACCTCACCTTTGTCCGGGCAGCCTTAGGGATGGCCATCGACCATTGGTGATTAGAAATCATTGATGGTTTTTGGCTGATTTTAAACTATTTTTAACATCGATGGGGGAGAACCACATGGTTTTCGATGGCACAGCAAAACCGTTTTGCTTTTTTTTTTTTTTTTTTTCAAAGTGCCGGTACACTGAGAACAGCTCCGCCCCCGACACCCGTGAAGCCACACCCACGTGTTTTGATTGGGCCACAGGCTCCAGTGGTTCCCCCTCCCTCCCTTACCTGGCTGCCAATGATTATATTGGTCGATGGGGCTGTGGGGCTGGCTCTCCTCCCTCTCCCTCCCTTACCCGGTTGTTGATGCTGCTGCTGCTGCGGGCAGGCTCCTCCTCCCTGCACCCGGAAGAGGATGTACAGTGCAGGGAGGTGGAGGTCACTGGTCTGGGCAGCACAGCACTGTGCTGTCCAGAGACCCGGTGTGGGGGTTTTCCTGCATATCAAAATGTAATAAAATGCTGTAGGGTATGAGGTAGTAAGACAAAAAGAAGGAGAACTACAGATGGAGCCCCTCTCATTCAATGCTGGTGCTCGCCGGAATGTCCTCACTGGCGAGCGCTGGCTGAGAGGGACTTCATTAGACTGGGATGCGCTGTGATAGAAACACATCAGAGCTGGGGGGGAAAGTCCAAATCAGTGCCCCTGGTTTACCCCTGCCTGCAGGCCTTCACCGGTAGCAGTGATGGTGGCAGGGGCTCCGTACAGCATCAGGGTATTTTTCTTGAAAACTATCCTAATGGTGCCGCGGAGACACATCACAGGGACAGAGCTTTATGGCAAGCTCTGTCCCTGCATGCAATAATTAATATGTACGTGAAGTGTAGTCAATTATCGCATTGCGAGTTGGGCTGATGTTATCACTGCACATTTGCATAATCAGATGCGGATGGTAATAAATGGGCCCCTTAGTTCCCAACCTGCCCCTGGCCGGCTTCTTCACTCTTACAGAAGCCACGCCCTGCTCCTAATATTACAGTTCAGCATCTGGCTCCTGTCACTGATGAGGAGCTGGCATTTTGATGGTGACACCAGTTTGTGACCTGCACCCGTCTAGTGATGCCACTGCCACTAGGAACTTCAAAAGTGTGGGACCTACAATATAACTGTGTTGGATGAAGTATTGGAAACTTTAAAAGGGACCATATAAACTGATCTTTATGCTTTAGAGAAACTGAAAACCACACTGGAGTTGTTGTCAGTCATGTGGCTACATACAGATAAATACAGATCATACAGGGCAGTTATTTTCACCACATTATCTTACTATATGTGAGTTAATATTCATGTAGGAGGTAAAAGCGTAGGTTTCTCAGGGCCTATCCATACCCCCAACTAGGGATGCCAATCCCAGGGCATTTTTTCAACCCGGGATTTGGGTTTGAAAAATGCTCAATCCCGGGATTCCGGGGATTGGCATCCCTAATTTAAAAACTCCCACGCGCCCCCCCCCCCCCCAATCAACTGCCGTGCACATTTACTTACATACTTGGTGCATCAGGCAGTGTGGCTGGGTAGCGGGCCAGATGGAGCAGCCAGAGAGCAGGGTTGGCGGTGCGGGGGTGCCGCACTGAGTGGACGGACCAGTGCCAGAGGAGTGAGCGGGGCAGGCGGTGTGGGGGTGCGGCCTACGCAGGTTGACCTTTAGACTCCAATCCTGGGATATAAATTCCAGCGATTTTGGGGCCAAATACCGGGATCCCACCGATCCCTATCCTGGGATTGGCAACCCTACTCCCAACTGTCCTAATTACAGTAGGACAGTCCCGCTATTTGGAAACTGTCCCGCTGTCCCTCCCACGGGTGGCAATGTCCCCCGGGGAGGGGGGGGCAGTTGGGGGGAGCCAAAGATCACCTTTACTCTGCTGAGCATCAGTGATCACTGAAGAGATGTGGCATTTCTTCATTGCAGGGAGGAAGGAGTCAAGTGAGGGAGCTGGGTGCTGCCCAGCTGCTAGGGAGCGCTGGACACGCCCTCTCTAACCACAGCCACGCCCATCCACCCGGTATCTCTGCCCCCTTCAGCATGGTAGGTCCTGACTTTAGACTTGCATATGTTGGGAGGTAGGCCAATTCTCAAGTACCACCAACAGGTCATGTTGCATGGCTTTCTTTAATCATGCACACAAAAATCCTCAGAAAATCACCTGTTGGGAATACTTAGGGGTTGAGGCTGAGAGCCACGGATGTAGAATACTCCAAGTACTACAGTATATGGTTTTCCTGATGGATATTATATCCTTATATGCAAGTGCATGAATATCCTTTGTGTGTTATTATACTTCCTGTTTATGAGCGGTTTATCCAGCAGCTGCTGTCTCTCAAGAACATTGTAGTAAAGGGTTATTCTCTATCCTCATACATCATAGTGCTGTTCTGTTATGAAGTTAATTGCAAATCAATCACTCAGACTGGATTCCGCATTACATTATAGTGATGCACCTTCTTTCTCTGCAGATGTTTGCAGGTGGCGACATTTGCAAGGGAAAGAGTAATACCATGCTCGGCAGATTTAGCTGATCTCAGGTGGTTCTCCCTGATGTCTGGAATAACGGTCAAGTCACCCAGATACTGCCGCCTAGATGTCCAATGACTCAATTCATGCAGTACAGTGTCATCATTGTGCCACCCCCACTTTGCATTGATGGTAATGGCGGCATTGCGGAGTGTTGGGAAGGGGCATGGTAACATGATCCATGTGCAGTACAGGTTTGCGATGACAGTTGTAGGATGACATCAGACTGTCAGTGATTGACAGCATGATGCTACTTGCAGGGTGCTAACCGCTGCTGTTTCCCAACACGTCCCACCAGGAATTCCATCGGAGGACAGTGATTTCCAAGCCTCTTGGTGGCTACTGCAGCGGCTGGCTCATGCCATGCTATGGGTCATACAGCCGGCTGATGGTGTTGGAAATGATTCAGTGCTCTACACTACAGTAGGTTGCAGCTCGGAGCAGTAATGCATGCAGCAGGAGGCCTCCTGCTGCATTGCCATATTATATTATATGCTATGGCTGCTGCTTCTATGTCAGCTACTCTGTGCACATCATTCACTGTCCACTGTGAATGAATAGTGCAATCATGGGTGGGACTATTCGCACCTGGATGAACCAAGGGGTCTATGGGCCCGATTCAGACACGTTCAGAGGATTGCGAATTTGCAGCCCATTCGAACATCGATAGACAGCGCATGCACACACTACCCTTGCGTACCAACCGTGTGAAGGGTAGCCTTCACTGGCAGTACACTGAGGCAGGGTGGACCCCCAGAGTTTCATGGGCGTGTCCACAAAACGCTGAATAACCCCCAGAGTTCTGTACTGTATCAAGCAACATATGTATAATTCAAATGCACAGTCTGAAACATGATCCCTAGAGTGGGAGGTGGGGCCCTTAGCAGTGGGGCCCACTAGGGGTTTCACTGTACCCCTGCAGGCTAGTCTGTCCCAGATTACAGAAGTTTCTAATGACATACTAATTTCATACTTGCCTACCGAAAATTGGAACCCCCTCCTGGCCCCACGGGAAGGTGGGCAAGTCTCCCACATCGCCCCCGCACCACCCTTCCCTGTTGCACCAAATACCGGATATCGTGGGTCAATGGCTAAAATGATGCGAATCGTGTCATTTTAACCCCTCCCCCAATCCATGGACCCGCAAATTGCCGCTTTAACCGGTGATGTCAGACCCGTTCCGCTCCCCTGACAGTAGTATCTGGTCTCCTCTGCTGGCTTCTCCCAGAGAGGAGAAAAAAAGTAGGCAACTATGATTAATTTGCATGCAAGGTATGAGATAATAAGCCATCTATGCACTACTAAGCAGATCCCTGCAATCAAAGCACTGCTAAGGGTTGGCAATTGGAGCATAAATGTGATGTACCAGTTGGGTTCTGCTGCATGCTGCTGGGGAACCTCAGAATACTTGCTGTGAAAAGGAAACTGATTGGCATGCAAACACCCGACTGTGCTGATTCTACAATGTGATGGTTGACACTGTTCTTTGGCGTTATACCTCACTTAATACAAAAAAAGAGCAAACTATTAAAGCAGAAAGGGTCTAGTGCCATGCACGGACCCCAGCGTATGAACACCGGAGTCTCTCCCAGGAGCCTTCCCCTGCTACGTGACACACTTTGCACATCTTGGCCCATGCTATTGAATGCAGGCTCAGTGGACCTGTTCAGAGCGAGCTGGGTCTTCCCTTTTCAGTTTCTGTTATGTAGCTGATAGCATTACAGAAGACATAATTATTGATTTATGGCAGCCGAGCTAAATCATTATTTGGCAGAGAAAAGAAGGATAAAGAGGGGGAAGGTTATAAAAGACAAAGCAGTAAAGAAAGAAGTGACAAAGATATTCCAGAGGGCGAGTGCGAGGATAATCAAAAAAATTAGGAAGGAATTAGACTCATTAGGTCTCCTGGGCAGTGACCTATTTAGCTACAAAAATGATTGTTGATGTTAGGCTTAAGTTTACAATCTATTTTTAATTAGCAATTTTGTCATCTGTGACCAGAATTGTAGGGAATAAGGAAGGAGACGGAGCGGACGGGGCTGGCTGCATAGAACAGCGAGGGATTCATTTTCTACCTTCGTATCCAGGAGTTGTATGTTTATACTCCTAGGGATATAAGAGCCTGGCACAAGATGTTACTGCACAGGCCTACACGTGACTTTCCAACTGGAGACACCTTACATTACAGTGCACTTGTCGCCTGCTCACTGAGGGGAAACCATTTGTTCTCATGTATTCATAGGAATGCAGGCTATCGTGTTATAGCAAAGAGAATGTACAGTGCATGAGGCAGTTCTGGTACAGACGATGTACAGTGCATGAGGCAGTTCTGGTACAGAGGATGTACAGTCCATAAGACAGTTCTGGTACAGACAATGTACAGTCCATAAGACAGTTCTGGTACAGAGGATTTACAGTCCATAAGACAGTTCTGGTACAGAGGATGTACAGTCCATAAGACAGTTCTGGTCCAGACAATGTACAGCCCATAAGACAGTTCTGGTACAGAGGATGTACAGTCCATAAGACAGTTCTGGTCCAGACAATGTACAGCCCATAAGACAGTTCTGGTACAGACGATGTACAGTGCATGAGGCAGTTCTGGTACAGACGATGTACAGTGCATGAGGCAGTTCTGGTACAGACGATGTACAGTGCATGAGGCAGTTCTGGTACAGACGATGTACAGTGCATGAGGCAGTTCTGGTACAGACGATGTACAGTCCATAAGGCAGTTCTGGTACAGAGGATGTACAGTCCATAAGGCAGTTCTGGTACAGACAATGTACAGCCCATAAGATGGTGCTGGCACAGAGGATCTACAGTCCATAAGACTCTTCTGGCATAGAGGCTGTACAGTCCATAAGATGGTTATGATTCCGAGGATATACAGTCCATAAGACGGTAATGGTACAGCGGATGTTCTGGCACAGAGGCTATGCAGACCATTAGACACAGATACCTTGGTACTTGTGTACAATCACGGCTCCCACGATGTGCATCGTACAGGAAAAATCGCATTGCATCGCATGCGATCTCATGCGATGCAATGTCATTTTTCACAGAAATTATGGACATGAGTTGAAATCATGTAAAATGCACCCCAAATGTCATTTTTCACACTGTACCACCCCCACTATCAACGCCAAACCGAAGCGTGAATACTGGGCATTATGTCAAATACTGTTACTATCCATAATATTGTTGTTGCAGCCGATTCAGAGTGCATTCTAACTTTCCATAACAAAGCACATGACACTCCTGGGAAACCAATTGGCATCTACAATTACTGTGCATACAACTTTAGACCTATTCAAGGGGATTTTAGAATTTGTTCTCTTTGTTAGCTGAAGGTTTACAATAAATTGTACAGTACAGTACAGTACAATACAATAATAAAGGAGAAAAAAAAAAAAAAACAATAGCGAAGAAACAAAAACACGGTCAGTGCTTGATACTGCGAGCAATGTAACCGTGTCTTCCATTATACATACAATGCAAGGCAGGTACTTGACACATTCACCAGAGTTGAGCAAAATCTGAAAAATGGTAAAACTAAATATTTGTGTAATGCAGCCTTTGTCTGAGAACATTGGCCTTCATTATATCCCAGCCACGCCACACAGCTGAATGAATTGACAATCTTTATCCAAACGCTATTTATTCAGTGAAATGCTAATTTAATATACTAATGAAATAGCATTCTACAGAGTAACGAGTCAAGACCAGAACTGGAAGATTGCGAGGGTGGTGCAGCGTTGAATGCAATTCCCTTTTGCAGGAGGATTTTGCCCAAGGCGCTTTAAGAGAGGAGGGAGCCTGTGTGCAGGCTGCAATTGGACCCCCTTCTCTCCTGCAGTGCAATAGACTGGCCATTGTACCAGAGTCTACTGCACATGTGCAAGTCTCCAGGAACATGGCACCCCCGCCGCATTCCGCAGGACACCGCTGTTGTGTATGATTGAATTTTCCGGGAAATGGCTACAACACCATATTCCCTGTGTGTGGGGCATCGTCTCTCAGCTGAAGGAAATGTAACTGGTAGTTGGGTCTATGCACATAGGATAAATTAGTGGTGAGGGTTTGTTAGTGGCTACTAGATAAGACTTGGCCTTGCCCATATAAAGAAATATGTATTTTTTCAGGGTGCTCTCCTTTGCCAAGGATAGGACTGGTAGCAATGATAATGATGACTATGAAACCAAGGATAGGGATAGGAATAAGTGCATAAATGTCTACAACTCTGCATATGCTTAAATATCCGCATGTGGGGCCTGATTCAGTGATGTACTCTAATCCGATGGTTAGCACACATCTCTGATGGTGGGACGATTTTTAACTCTTTATCGCACAAATGACCCGGGTTCGATCCGGGTCAAAGTGCGGTGTGAAAGGACCTTTCAAATGACCAGAATCCAGCAACCTGGCATTCCTGAGCAGGTTAAAAGAAGGGTTGAGACCAATAGCGGTCGAACTATAGACTCTTGAATCTAGACACTGACAACCCATTAACAGGATACCGAGAAACCCTCTGGCTCAGCCATTCTCCAGCTCTTCCTTACAATGACTGCAGGAGGCAGTGCTCGGTGACACAAATCACTGTGCACATCCTCCCTAACAGGCACTTGCATTAAGAGTGCACTGTGCATCATTGAAGCAAAAGTACAACTCCTGCTTTACCCATATTTAAGACAAAGCAGGAAGCAATAATTTTACAATTAGCAGCAGTGAAAAGCCCTTTATTGATTGTCCCCTGTAATAACAGAGCTTTTTACTGCTTAGTTTAATTCAGAGAAGGGGGTCATGCTCAGAATTCTCCTACAGTACCCTTAATAACTGCAGTTGTTCCCCCTTACACTAGTATGGTGAAAGTGATTCAGAGAAAATGAATAAAAAAAAATCAGCTTTCACAAACCTATTGCCATCAGCGAATGAGGCTTTTGTTGCAGAGCAGAGCAGTAAAGAATACATACATGAGCTACAAATGTTGCAACTTTACCTAAACTTGGGAAACTGTGGGAAACAAGCATTATTTTAATGCTGCAAGTTCTAGTAAGTAGGTCCCTCTGACCTAAGTCTCTTCTCTTGTTTTTGTAACATCTGCATGAGACTCCCTGACATAACAGCAATCTCCCTCATTAGTCTAGCAATCTCCCTAATGTCACCTAGCCCACATTACACTGTTACATTTTTGGGGAAAAAAGGAATGAGAGACAGATACATTTACATTGAATCATCAGCACCATTTCCCGGCACTTTATCAAGTACAGTAGCTCTTACTAACTGCTTTGGGGCTCATCTACATTTGGATATAAGTCATTTTACAAGATTCTTCTCAGATGTAGCAGTACACACCCACTCTTCTAGGTGCCACGTTCACAATTTCATTTCACAATCTCTCCATATATGGAACTAGACACACCCCTTTGGAGGAGCATGACATGCCCCATCAATGGGGCACTGTGCAAAATTCTACTACCAACTATAATCTCCCTGAAACTAGTTTTCAAAAGTAGGCAAGTATGGCCAATGCAGGATGGTGTATAAACCAAAAACGCATCTTGACACTTTTATTTTCACATCTATACTTTGAGTTGCTTTTATACTTAACTCCAGCATACAAGTGTGAACAAATATGTGGCAGCCATAATCAGCTTCAACAACGTACAATTGGTTTGTCTAGATATTCACAATTTCATGTTGAATAAGTCTAATAAAGAACGTGCAAATGGAATTTGTGCACAGTGCACAGTGCACAGATATATCAGGGGAAATTTACTAAAGGAAATTTGTAAAAAATAGGTGTATTTGTATCCAGAAATACATTTATTTTTGACAATTAGGGGGAAATTTACTAAGAATATGAATACAAAAAATCGTATTCGTATTCTTAATACGAATGAATACAACTGGTGTAGTCATATTTTCATTCGTATTCCGGAGGATAATTTACTAATCAGTCGTATTTGACTGATTCGTATTATCCGATGGCGTATTGATTCGTATTTTTCGGATACAAATTCGTATTTTAAATACAAATTCATATTTTTAAATACAAATTCATATGTAAAAATACAAATTCGTATGTTAAAATACAAATTCGTATTTTAAAATACAAATTCGTATTTGTTTTAGCCTGCATGGATCATTCAGATCCGTGCAGGCTGCAGTGTAAAAAATTTTTTTTAAATAAATAATTTTAAAAGTGTGTGTGTGTGTGCTTAGTGGCCATGTGTAGTTTCACGGCGCCAGCATGGTGCCATGCGTCTGAGTCCCCTTGCGGGGCTTGCTTTGCTCGCCCACGCTGCGGGCTCGGTGGCTCGCTACGCTATTTAAAATCAACTCCATGCCAACATGGATAGTGGAGGTATGAACTATCCATGTTGGCATGGAGTTAAGTTACTTTTTTGGACATATTTCGTGGCGAGCGCACACCCGGAAGTAGCACGGCGCCATGCTGGCGCCGTGAAACTACACAAGTACCGTGGCCTTTTATAAGTCACAAATTTGTGATTTTGATCAGCTGGGGGTTATTTTCTGATTTTTTTCCTCATGTGTAAAATTCTAAGATGTGAAATACACTTCCAAATCAAGGTGTATTTTTTTGGCGTATTTTTTTACGATTTGTATGCGTTTTCGATTCGCATTCGTATTTTTTACAAATACGAATTGTTAGTAAATGACTAAAGTACGTTGTTTTCATGTTAAAAATAGGCGTATTCTATCGATGTCGTATTCATTTGTATTTGTATTCAAAAATACGAATATGCCATGTATATACCATGAATACGAATACACATCACCGTATTTTCAGGATAGTAAATCCTGAAAATACGAATACGCATTAAAAAGTCGTATTTTGCTGTACAAATACGAATTTTTTATATGATTATCTTAGTAAATTTCCCCCTTACTATCCCAAAAATACGTCAATTCGTATTCGTATTGATAGCACATCAATACGAATACGAATTGCCGTATTTTCGGGATGGTAAATGTCAAAAATAAGTGTATTTCTGGATACAAATACACCTATTTTTTTACAAATTTCCTTTAGTAAATTTACCCCATCATGTTAAAGCTTGTAAAGGTGGCCATACACACGCAGATTTATCTTCAGATCTGGCTGGTTGGAACAAAAACATGGTTATGGATGAGAGCAAATCACAGTTGACCATTTGCTTGGACATGCTGAAAACTGACAAACTGTCACTCATCCATAACCATGTTTTTGTTCCAACCAGCCAGATCTGAAGATAAATCTTACTAGTGTATGGGCACCTTAAGCTTGCGAGCCCTCTTACCTCTATGTCGGTTTGCTACTACCCAATTTGTTTTATCTCTGTTGTTTCCAGTTGAAAGCGCAATGGTGTATGTGTGCGCTAAGCGAAAGTGTAAATAAGTAAATATAGCATAACTGCAGTTGTATATATGGTTCTGTATGTTTGCTTGTTATGCCTTTTTGTTCAGTCTTAAGGAATCTGAAAGTTTTTTAAGAAAACATGTCTGAAAGCTACTGAGAGTGAGAGAGCGAGACCCATGTTGAATGGTCCTGAACAAGCCAGAGGAGAAGAGAGCGGGATACATATGGATGAAATGAAGTCAGGATGCCGGTGGTCACTATACCGATGCCGATGTCCGAAAGGAGAGAATCATGACAGAGTTCAGGTAAGTGTTCTTGTTAACCTCTGCCCCCCCCCCCCAACCCTCCCTTTTAGCAGCCTAGCCATCCACCCTCTAGCCTGCTCCTAACAGGTGATTCTCGATGCCTATACCTAATTACCCCACCAGCAGCGTAACCCACACTTCGAAGTGCCTAAACCACTCCCCACAGCCTTACCCTAACCGTTCCCTCCCCACAGCCTGACCCTAAGTCCCCCCACTAGAGCCTAAACCTAGCCCTCCATCCCCAAACCGACCCTAACCCACCCTGCATACTTAAAGATTGGGGTGTCAACTGTGGGTATTCTGGCATCGGCATCCTGATCCTTTGGTGGTTCCAGCACCGATCTTCTGATGGCAGTGGGGACGCCACCATCGGTATACCTGTATACCCAAGAGACCCTGTACAACGTATCTATTGGAGCTGCTAAGAAAACAAAGAACACACTCAATGGGGCCTATTAATCATCACTTCATTTCTACAGAAGTAGGTGAGAATTATGCATATCTTGGATATCTCCTGCTTACCTTTCACTACCAATCTAGACCGTTGTCCTCATATGGGGACCTAAATTCATTAACCTCTGAAAAGACTACATTTGTAGAGCTTGACCGAGGAAATATTTGGCATTTGTTCCCGTAGCCCTGCTGTATACCTATTGGAAGGAGTCGATGGACACAGATGTTCAGTTGTTTCAGTGCTCACTGCAAATGTAATACTTATTTTTTGGGGATTCTTTGCCCCATAATTTATATAATGAATAGGTCCAATGTGAGTACAATAACATGTACAGAGAGAATTAGATTTGGGTGAGTTATTTTGTTTCTGTGCAGGGTAAATACTGGCTGCTTTTTTTTTACACTGCAATATAGATCTCACTTTGAAGTAAAAGCCCCACACAAATCTAACTTTCTCTGCACAAGTAACATCTGCCCCACCTGCATGGTTTTGTCCATCTAAGAAGGAATTTGCCAGGAGTGAACCAAAATAACAGGGGGGGGGGAAGGGGGGTGCTGCGGGTCGGGGGACTCGTCCTTGGGAACGCCCAGTGTTCCCATGGAAATGCTGGGCATTCCCATGGAATCACCAGGTGACGTGGGCACCAGGGGCGGGCAGCTTACATTACCAGATGTCAGCTGCCTGGCCAGTTCCTCCCAAATGTGCATGCATACTGTATATACAGTAAGTGACCTGAGGGTCACTTTATATATATGCGTGCACTCACCACATCTTTCAATGGTTGGCGACCATCAAAAGATGTGGGAGTTTCCCCACGGCCTGCATATGGATGGTTATGTAAAACATCCATTCGCAGGCCATGTGAACATGCAAGGTGTACAAATGGGGGACAGGCAGCCTGCCATTGGCAGGGTGGGTTCTGGTGGACTGGAAAGTGAGTCAACCAGAATAACCCCCTCTGTGTACATGTAAAATGCTGACATTCTGCATGGACCAGCAGTGGAGGGTTTGGCACTAGAGGGAGGGTTAGGGCTATGTGTTTGGCATACTCACCATCGGATGTTATCATCATGATACTCACTGATTATGCGCTAACAGCAGCGACTGCCATCTGTAGTATTGACACCAACCTTATGTAAGGTGCAGAGGGTTAATCAGTAACAAGCTTTTATCTGCCAACCTGTATCACATAGACCTTTCTATACAGTATGTCCATGACTCTCCCATGACAGCTTGCCCTGTGTTGTTGCCCAGATGCCCCCCAGTTTTTGCCCATTTCATACAATGCAAATGATGGCGGATATCTGACTTAGGGCCTTATTCTGGTTGGAGCGGCCGGGCCGTACGCGTACGTCCCGGGGTTTTTCACGATCTGCGCATGTGCAAATACGCTAATGCGCCGGCGCGAGCACTCCACAACGCTTACGGCCGGTGTCTCAACGTGCGAAAAAACCTGTACGCGAGCGTACGGGTAATGGGGCGGCATAGGGGCGTGTTTATGGGAGCGGCCGAAATAATGAGGGAAAATGGGCGTAAATATGGGCGTACACGGGGGTGTGCACCCAAAATGAGCGGTGCTACTACCGCACGATCGACTAAGGCACCGTTCGTTTCGGACACCAAACAGGCGGCCGCCAACCGCCAGCTAAAACCACCCCTACAGATACCGCTTGCCAGCGTGCGCCTGAGTTGGCTAATTAACGCTGATTAGTACTCAAACACATACACCTGAATGTAATAAGCAATGCTGCAGTCTATTAACTCCAAACCATGATTTCACTGCCTGCAAGCCACACATGCAGCACGCAAACACATTGGAAGCTTATGTTTCTATACTTCTCCACATTTAAAGGTTTGTTTAATTTAAGGTAAGAATCTTTTTATACGCTAAGGTAGGTATTTGATAAACAGACACATTCACTACCTGCTTTCATAGACTTTACGCAGTAGCACACTCAATCTACACAAGTCGACATGTGTCAACGTGTTCACTCTAATACTAACATAGGTTTTGTATTTAGGATACAATAACATAAACCACATCTAACACCTACAAAGGATGTTTCTGCAATGTTTGAAGCCCATGACCACTATTTTCCACACAATCTTTGTATAGTACCCAAAATTATGACCTGTACCACTATCTCATCTGCTATGATTTGGATTTCACTACACTCTGGATGTAAGATGCCACCAATCACATTATTGCACTCTCATCTCTCTAACAAAGGATTCCTACATCTGCTTATGACACTGTCAAATCATATATATTTTAAAAGTTATGCATGTTTGTTCACAAGCTAATTTATCATGTTTGGCCCATTCACACATCTTTTTTTAGGGAGGACACATATGCATTCCTACACAAATGTACCTTTTCACCCTTGTTTGTCTGCCTCACCCACTCCATGAGGAAAGCATTGTTCTGGACCTGCTTTTACCTACTACTGTAGGAGCTACCTCACCTGCACACAAACTGCTTTCTCACCTATTAAGTTGCTCTGCACATGTGCTGACACAAACTAATTAGCAGGGAAAAGTTGGATAGGAACATGGGAATGGCCATGGAGAGGGTTACACATGGGAAACTTCCACCACACTTCCACAAATGTTCAAAAATACCCTGGTCAGTAAGTACACATAAATCTAGTATTTGTTTCACACAAGAAATTACACATACCACAATTTTGTTTTAATTTGTAAAATAAATTTATTTGCTGTTCAGCATCACAGCTTGACACTTTAATGTGACAAATCAAATAAACAAATAAAATAGACACACAAATAATAAAACAGCCAGAACAAGAGGTTGCATATCTCCAAACATGTGTTACCCTGCAAATGCAATGGTGAAAGAAATGGGGACACCAGAATACGTACTGCAACAACCAGGGTGAATACTAAGCAAGATACACACCACCAAAAAAAAAAATCCTGCATTTGTAGAGGTCAAAATACGAACTTTCATGCCCATGGCACGCAAATGGATCGATGGGCAACTCAGGAAGCGGATGTCCAGTGCAATTTAAACCTTTGGCCTCCAATCACAGAGGAAGTGAACCAGGTCTCATTTGGGCCCTTTTTTGCCCCTTTTAGATGGGGCCTTGGGGACAGGGGCCTTTGGCTCAGCTGGCTTTCGGCGTCTTCCCCTAGTCGACACAGGAGGGTCAGCCGAGGTGGAAGGTTGGGGAGCAGCTTGGGGTGGGGCAGCAGATGGGGGATTGTCCCTTAGGGACCTGGCGGTGGACAGCTGCTCCGCAATAAGTTCATTCTGGCGGCTGAGGTGTTGGGCAATGCTTAGCATGCCAGCCGCCAGAGTGTCATTAATGCGGTTCAACGCATCAACCTGCAGCTGGTTTGTGGCCTTCCACTCCGCCAGAAAATCCCCCACCTGCTGCTGACGGATCGCAGCATCCACCCCTTGCTGCTCGATCCTGTCCAGCGTCACCAACAGGCTCTCACTCCATGTCTCCTGTGGCTGGGGCTGGGGGCGACGTCTTGGTGGAGGCTGGACCACCTGCTCCACCTGTGGCTCTGCAGAGGAAGATGCTGCCGGTACATCCTGACTTTCTGCTTCTGCTAGGATAAGAATTGAAAACAATGTCACCATCACATACGCAATAAAAAACATCTTTCTAAATACAATGCATTACTGTGACTTACCATCAAAAGCAGCAGCAAAGACCTCCGCCGGGAGCTCACTGTCCATATTGGAGATCCCCCTGATCTCCCCCACATCGATGACATCACAGGAGTCCAGCTCCAGGGGGGTAAACTCCAAATGGTCAGGCATAGGACCGCTCCCGGTGGACATGCTGTGGTTGTAACGGTCAGTCATCTTCCTCTTCAGGGCACTTTTGAAGTCAGTCCACCTACAAGTTTAAAAATACAAATATCACCATGAGATATGTGCACCACTGTGCTACGTGTAGGGTTACCACCTAGTCCCTTTAATTCCGGACACATGTTACTTACACAGGTTCTGTGGCAGTTTAAAATTAGGTGAAGTGGAGTCTTGAAGTCAGCCAGCCACAGAACCTGTGTAATTAATATGTGTCCGGAATTAAAGGGACTAGGTGGTACCCCTAGCTACGTGACATTTCCTAGTGTGGGTGATCTTATGTTTTTTTGCCATGTGTGGCCAAATAATTCTTTGATGGACAAAACCATGTGCACTGCAGGTGAGGCAGGTGTAAAACCCCACCCAAATCTGATTATCTCTGCACAAGTAACACCTGCCTCACCTGCAGTGCACATGGTTTTGTCCATCTAAGAAATATTTGGCCAGAAAGAGTGAACTAGAATAAGGGCCTCAGTTCCTGCTGGAGACTGCTGAAAAATTGCCCTGACAAACACACTAACCTTTTCTTCACCGCGTCCCAAGTTCTGACCACTGGTGACACCTGGTTCACTTCCTCTGTGATCTTGTCCCAAAGGTTTCTCCTTGCACTGGCACCCGGCTTCCTGGTTGCCAATTCAATCCATTCGCGTGCCCTGGGCACGAGAATTCACATTTCGGCCTCTACAAATGCAGGGTTTCTCCTTCTGGTGGTGGTATCCTGCTCAGTCATCACCCTAGATGTTGCAGCACGTTTTCTGGTGGCCCCAGCTCTCTCACCATGCACCTGCTGGGTCACACCTGTTTGGAGAGATGCAACCTCTTGTTCTGGCTGGTTGCTTGGCCCTTGTGGAGCTGGTGGAGGTTCACCAGGGCCTGTTACTGAGGGGCCCGCTTGATCTTGCAGGCGACTCCTCTCTTGGGCCCTCCTTCTCCGCTCCTCTTCCCTCTTCTGTAATGCTTGAAGCAGGGATTCGGCTTGTGCTCTCTGCAGAGCGTCCTCTGCTGCTGAATCGTCAGAGTCAGACATGTTTGCAGCAATTGTGGGCTGCATCTGACTGAATATTTATATGTTAATCTCCCGCCACGAACAAGGGGGCGTATATTTTTCCCCGCAAGGTAGATGCAAATTTACGCCGATATTTCCCGCCGATAATTGCCGCTTAAATTACGCAGGTCTCAATGCACCTGATCAATCACCCGTATATGTATATACACAGGTTGTGGAGCATTGTGGGCTACATCGTGAAATGTGTGCACCTGTCATTCCAATGATGAGTGTTGTCAGCTGGTATCTGTTGGAGTTCGTGTATGCTTTGTGAGTCACATTTCAAAACATCACGTTATAATGCTTTCCTTACATATGTAATGTGTATGAAATTGTCATACAGCAACATGTTGCATTGTGGCCCTTTAGGCAGCGTAGTTATAAGTAGAGGGTTGCGTGTATTATTTTCCGCCTACTGTATATACAGTACTCCTCCCCATGCATATCGGTGTATCGTGCCCCCTTTAAGCAGCGTAGTTATAAGTAGACGGTTGCGTGTATTAATTTCCGCATACTATATATACAGTACTTCTCTTCATGGCAATCGGTGTATTGAGCCCCCTTTAAGCAGCGTAGTTAGGAGTAGACGGGGTGCGTGTATTATTTTCCGCACACTGTAAATACAGTACTTCTCTCTTCATTGAATGCATGCTGTTGGTTGTGGTGTGTGTATATCGGAACGGTCCGCGTAAGTTTCTATTCGCATCCAGTTTGTTAATGTAAGAAGGATTAATAAAGTTAATACCAAACAAACAATTTTTTACACCAATCAGCAAGCACCAAAAGTGATATATGTACCTGCAATTAATAACTGCGCCATTGCCACCATGACTTCAACCAGGGCTAGGGCGTTTTCTACCCAGGAGCTATTGGCCTTGGTTGAGGTCATGGACCGCCGCCTGGGGCCCAGGGGCCCTTATGTATCCAATCGGGAAAAGCGGCGGGCATACAATGCTGCCCGCCGGCTAATTTTCGCCAGGACCGGCGTGGATAGGAGCCTGGCTCAACTGGAGCGGCGCTGGTCGGACCTGCGCCGGCGGCAGCCAGTGTTGCTCAGCACACTTCGCCGCCATATTGCCCGATGTAAGTTTTTATTTACTAGTATGCCTGCGTTATTTTGCAAATGTTTTCTGTACTTTTTATAAATGTGTCCCTGAGTATGTGGGTGTATATGGGGGTGTATATGGGTGTATATGGGGGTGTATATGGGTGTATATGGGGGTGTATATGGGTGTATAGGGGGTGTATATGGGTGTATATGGGGGTGTATATGGGTGTATAGGGGGTGTATATGGGTGTATATGGGGGTGTATATGGGTGTATATGGGGGTGTATAGGGGGTGTATATGGGTGTATATGGGGGTGTATAGGGGTGTATATGGGGGTGTATATGGGTGTATAGGGGGTGTATATGGGTGTATATGGGGGTGTATATGGGTGTATATGGGGGTGTATATGGGTGTATATGGGGGTGTATAGGGGGTGTATATGGGTGTATATGGGGGTGTATATGGGTGTATAGGGGGTGTATATGGGTGTATATGGGGGTGTATATGGGTGTATAGGGGGTGTATATGGGTGTATATGGGGGTGTATATGGGTGTATAGGGGGTGTATATGGGTGTATAGGGGGTGTATATGGGGGTGTATAGGGGGGGGTTTAAGTAGTTGATCAGTTTTTGGGTGTAGGATATCAAATAGTTTGCATGATAAATGTCTGAAATTTCACAGCAATGATAATTTTGAAGGTTATGAGCATGACTAATGTGAATTTTTCTTTCCCCCTTTTTTATGAAACCCAATCTTCGATTTCTATGCCATCAACATGAACATTTCAGCACGGGCAAGGGCACGCATTGAAGCCCGGGAGCAGGCAGCCCGGGACCAGGCAGCCGAGGAGGAGGAAGAGGAGGGGAAAAAGAGGAAGAGGAAGAGGAGGAGGAGGAAGAGGAGGAGGAGGAGGAGGAGAAGAAAGAGGAGGAGGAAGAGGAGGAGGAGGAAGAGGAGGAGGAGGAAGAAGAGGAGGAGGAAGAAGAGGAGGAGGAAGAAGAGGAGACCCAGGGTGCAGTTTTCACCCACACAATTTCCCCATCCCCCACCCCCTCCACAACCCCCACCCCCTCCACAACCCCCCCCCCCCCCTCCACAACCCCCACCCCCTCCACAACCCCCACCCCCCCCCCTCCCCACCCCATTTCCAACCCCCCTACACCTCTCCACCACCCACCCCCAAACCTCTCCACTCCCCAGTAACACCCACTACCTCGGTCCAAACACCAGGACCATCCTCCTTGCTCCTGCCCCCCCCCAACCACTCCACAGCCAACCAGCGGCGCCCAGGATGGCTCAAGTAGCCGTAAGTAAATAATGTGTCTAATGTTGACCTACACATTTCTACACATAAACAATCACAACAACCACATATGTGTATCCAACATCAACATTAGTTGCAACATATCACTGCAGGGCGACCATGAGGTGTGTCCTGTCCTTCTCCAGGAACAAGGGTCCCCTTGGTGGTTTTTTTGAGTGTGGCCATGCCTCACCCCTTGAATAATTGACATAACAGTACATCCAATGAGATATCCGACATTAGTGGTGTGGTAGTTATGTGGCTCCAGGTGTTGGGTAACTCCAGTTCCCAGCATGATGTGCAACACAGGGCCAGATTATAATGGAGGCGCAAGGGGTCAGTGCCCCTGGGACCCCCTCTAGCTAGGGGCCCCCTGTGGTTGTCATTTTTTTTTTTAAAAAGAAAATGTTTAAGTTATGTTTTTTTTTTTTAGCTAAATGTTTTGTGCATGGGTGGGGTAGTGCTGCAGCTTCACCTATCTGCCAATGTGACAATGATTTATGGTGCTGAGCATCGGGAGGCAAGGCACACTGATTGCACAAGTGTGCAGTGCATTTCTGGGAGTTGACTAAGTCCCATGACACTTTGCACCAGAGGACAGAGGCTGAGAAGTTTGTGCTGAGCTCTGATTGATGGAGCTCATTACATACTTCTCAGGTCCATGGAGAACAGCAGCAGCAGCTTAGTCATAGGAGGGTTTTTAATCAGAGGCAGCACTAGGACTGTGAGGTCTCCTCCAGAGTAAGGGGCAGAGGGACAAACACAGGCTTTTCATGTGGTGTGTGTATATATATATATATGGTGTCTATTATTATTCCGAGTGCCGCCAACCCCCTGTCTATATATATATATATATATATATATATATATATATATATATATATATATATATGATACAAAAGTACCAACACACTCGCCATTCCTAGGAATGGGGTGCAAACAGCACCCACATCCCAGGGTGGGGTGCGGTGGCCTGTGACCACACACTCTAGTAAATACAAACACAGGGAGCCCAGCACTCACTACAACAAACTGACTCACCTTAACATTCAAATAATCAATAAATAAATAATGGGGTTTTAGTTCATGAATTGATCAATGCATTTAAGCTTGCAGCCCATCGCCAAGGGACCCCATTTCACTGCAAGTCCTACACTAACAACTGTTTTTCTTGAGAACCTGGCACCTGCTTACACATCATAGCTAAAATGAACATGTGTTTTTTTTCCTGGGTTAATGCTCAACTGCCAAGTAACTGATGGCTTTTATAAGGTGAGACAATCCCAAACACAGCACCTGAATTAGTATTAAAGGGGCAGCTGTCACAGGTTTCAGGTAAATGAGCTTATCTAGGGTGCATGAGAAAGCTATGATCACAGTAACAGAGGTTAATTAAAAATCAACCCTAATATATAGATACAAAAGTACCAACACACTCGCCATTCCTAGGAATGGGGTGCAAACAGCACCCACATCCCAGGGTGGGGTGCGGTGGCCTGTGACCACACACTCTAGTAAATACAAACACAGGGAGCCCAGCACTCACTACAACAAACTGACTCACCTTAACATTCAAATAATCAATAAATAAATAATGGGGTTTTAGTTCATGAATTGATCAATGCATTTAAGCTTGCAGCCCATCGCCAAGGGACCCCATTTCACTGCAAGTCCTACACTAACAACTGTTTTTCTTGAGAACCTGGCACCTGCTTACACATCATAGCTAAAATGAACATGTGTTTTTTTTCCTGGGTTAATGCTCAACTGCCAAGTAACTGATGGCTTTTATAAGGTGAGACAATCCCAAACACAGCACCTGAATTAGTATTAAAGGGGCAGCTGTCACAGGTTTCAGGTAAATGAGCTTATCTAGGGTGCATGAGAAAGCTATGTTCACAGTAACAGAGGTTAATTAAAAATCAACCCTAATATATAGATACAAAAGTACCAACACACTCGCCATTCCTAGGAATGGGGTGCAAACAGCACCCACATCCCAGGGTGGGGTGCGGTGGCCTGTGACCACACACTCTAGTAAATACAAACACAGGGAGCCCAGCACTCACTACAACAAACTAACTCACCTTAACATTCAAATAATCAATAAATAAATAATGGGGTTTTAGTTCATGAATTGATCAATGCATTTAAGCTTGCAGCCCATCGCCAAGGGACCCCATTTCACTGCAAGTCCTACACTAACAACTGTTTTTCTTGAGAACCTGGCACCTGCTTACACATCATAGCTAAAATGAACATGTGTTTTTTTTCCTGGGTTAATGCTCAACTGCCAAGTAACTGATGGCTTTTATAAGGTGAGACAATCCCAAACACAGCACCTGAATTAGTATTAAAGGGGCAGCTGTCACAGGTTTCAGGTAAATGAGCTTATCTAGGGTGCATGAGAAAGCTATGATCACAGTAACAGAGGTTAATTAAAAATCAACCCTAATATATAGATACAAAAGTACCAACACACTCGCCATTCCTAGGAATGGGGTGCAAACAGCACCCACATCCCAGGGTGGGGTGCGGTGGCCTGTGACCACACACTCTAGTAAATACAAACACAGGGAGCCCAGCACTCACTACAACAAACTGACTCACCTTAACATTCAAATAATCAATAAATAAATAATGGGGTTTTAGTTCATGAATTGATCAATGCATTTAAGCTTGCAGCCCATCGCCAAGGGACCCCATTTCACTGCAAGTCCTACACTAACAACTGTTTTTCTTGAGAACCTGGCACCTGCTTACACATCATAGCTAAAATGAACATGTGTTTTTTTTCTGGGTTAATGCTCAACTGCCAAGTAACTGATGGCTTTTATAAGGTGAGACAATCCCAAACACAGCACCTGAATTAGTATTAAAGGGGCAGCTGTCACAGGTTTCAGGTAAATGAGCTTATCTAGGGTGCATGAGAAAGCTATGATCACAGTAACAGAGGTTAATTAAAAATCAACCCTAATATATAGATACAAAAGTACCAACACACTCGCCATTCCTAGGAATGGGGTGCAAACAGCACCCACATCCCAGGGTGGGGTGCGGTGGCCTGTGACCACACACTCTAGTAAATACAAACACAGGGAGCCCAGCACTCACTACAACAAACTGACTCACCTTAACATTCAAATAATCAATAAATAAATAATGGGGTTTTAGTTCATGAATTGATCAATGCATTTAAGCTTGCAGCCCATCGCCAAGGGACCCCATTTCACTGCAAGTCCTACACTAACAACTGTTTTTCTTGATATATATCCCCTGCAGGTAACCATTGACCAAGTTTATTCTGCCTTTACTCTATGTTTTGACAGTATAATATTCGCCCATGCAGTGTGCGGCCAGTAATGACAAGTGCAAGGGGGCCCCCCGCTCTAAAGTACCCCGGGCCCCCCAAAGGCTTAATCTGCCACTGGTGCAACTTAAATGTAGAGATTGTTTTGGTAATAGTGTGTGAGGCCATGCGGATGCATGCTTTACAAACATAGCTGTAGGCCTATAATTTGTACAGCAATGTCCTAAATTTAAAATAGTAAGGAGTGCTTAAGCCACAACAATGTCATAACCCTTAAATAGCACAGGCTAATTGTGAGGTTAGAGGAGAGTCCCCCAAAACCAAAGTACCAATTGGGATACAGCATACATTCATTGATGAAGGAGTAATTGAATTAATGTTATTTACTATGTACAGTATGTGCGTGTTAACATATTATTTTTTAGTACTGTGTTTACAGCAGACCCATCTTCAATGTAGTTTCTAAATGTATGTGGCCTTCACACATAACTCTGAACTTTTTATTATGTACAAATACAACAAACATTTGTGTATATTAATTTTTTGTTTTATCCCTTCATTACAGACACTGAACAGCAGCAGGAGGAGGTGGCCGCAATAATGCGGGAAATAATGGTCACCCTCATCTACCTGCAGCTACTTTTTGGCCTTCTGGAGGCCCGCCTTTAATTTTTTATTTATCCCCCACCCCTTTTTATTTTTGTATCCAATAAAAGTTTTATTACAGTTCGAAATTGCCTGTGTTTTTAATAATAAATATGTTAGAGGGCGTGTAAGGGTAGGTACATACAGATGTGTACTGTAAGTTATACTTGTAATTTGAGGTGAGGGGTAATGATTGATGTGTGAATGTGTGTGTTTTTGAGTAAAATAACACATAGTGAAAATGCATGAATGTTTAATGTTGTTCGATTAAAACATCACACATAACATCAGGGTAGGTATACATGTTACACATTTTGGACAAAGTAATTACGTACATAATTTAGTACATATACAGAAACACCAACATAACTTGATTTAAAAGTAACAGCAATATGGGGACACATAGATAGTGATTAAAATGCCACATTAGAACATAACAAATATACATGTAATGTGGGTTAAAATGTAGTTTTATTAGGTCTTTATTAAGGTAGACAATTGAGTTAATAGAAAACAATAATTGAATAACAAATAGATTAATTAATCAATTGTCAGATTAGTAGTTGAGAGGCAAGATTTGCAGGTCCATATATGTGAAGGGTATGCCAGCGTGCACGGACGTACGCTCACTCTCACGAGCGGTGACATAAGCTGAGTTTTCCATTGAAAACAATAGGGACCCGTCCGTGCAAACTGGCGTACGCTCAGATCGCCGCAAGAAGGCGGTGGGGAGACGGAGGAAAGACGGCCGTAGACGGCGCCGTACGCTCAGTTGTACGCCTGTTGTCGGAGTGCAAGGGCTGGCCCGTCCGCGTACGTTGCCGTACGCTCATTTGTACGGCACTCCCCTTCTACGGTATTTCTGCCCGTACGTAAGCGGCTGATTTGTGGGTGGACTTAACCCTAACGGCCGCGTACGGCTAGCGTGCGGTAACTGTGAACGTACGCACGTTTGGCCGCTCCGATCAGAATAACCTCCTTAGAGTCTGTTTCAGGTACACAAAATGGCATATGCTCACAGGCGCTGTATGAAGGGCTGGTGTAAGGTTTCTCGGCACTTTAGGCAAAACTTTAAACTACTGACTCCTCTAACCCCACACTGCCACCGATACCCAATTTCTAGCCCCTCAAGTGAAAGTGTGGAAGTGGTGTCTTAGAAGTTCCACAGTTGCCACATGCATCCTTAACTTTATGATAGGCAGACTCAGTGCCAACGCGCCCCCCCCCCCCCCCATCCCCCCCATATCCTGCCTGAAGCTGCATATATAGGTAGGATATTATACATACTGTATACAAAATACATCCATACCTTACAGAAAACACAACAATTAAAAATGTTTAATTACATAGTTACATAGTAGTTAAGGCTGAATAAAGACTTGTGTCCATCAAGTTCAACCTTCATTGAATGGTTTAATCCATTCTGTCATCGTCTCCCGCATTGATTATTGCAATAGTCTCCTTATTGGCCTTTCCCACTACAGACTCTCACCACTACAGTCCATCATGAATGCAGCTGCGAGGCTAATCTTCCTCACCAGACGTTCATCATCTGCTAAGCTACTTTGTCAGTCACTTCATTGGTTACCTGTATTCTACCGTATTCAATATAAAATACTTTTACTTATACACAAGGCCATAAACCAAACTACACCAACATACATATCGGTACTTGTTTCCTAGCACGGCCACAACGATCATAATCGCGGTCATCGGGGGAAAATCGCGGCCATCGCGGGCATCGCATGCGCAAAAAAATCGGGTGCGATGGGCCAGACGCGATGCCCGCGATTTCCCCATAGAGAACAATGTTAAATGCCTCAATTTACCCGCGATGACCACGATTTCCCATAGGAAACAATGTTAAATGGCTCAATTGACCCAAATTATCATAGGAACAATGGTAAATGGGTCAAAAACACCCCTGAACATTGAAATGTCCCCCCAAAAGTATTTTACGCCACCACGTGATCAACGTGAACCCGAAGCGTAGCGAGCGCAGCGAGCCCGCGAGGGGCGGCGGTACGCGTCCTCCGACCTTTTCATACCCCCACTATCCACTAGGGCGTGGAGTGAGAACAGAATAGTGTGGCGAGCGCAGCGAGCCACCGAGCCCGAAGCGTGGCGAGCCCCGCGAGTGGATGCGGATACCCGTGAAGCCCGCGAAGGGACGCGTTTACCTGTGAAGGTATCCGCGGCCCCTCGCGGGGCTCGCTGCGCTCGCCACGCTTCGGGCTCGGTGGCTCGCTGCGCTCGCCACACTATTCTATTCTCACTCCACGCCCTAGTGGATAGTGGGGGTATGAAAAGGTCGGAGGACGCGTACCGCCGCCCCTCACGGACTCGCTGCGCTCGCCACGCTTCGGGTTCACGTTCATCGCGGGGTGGCGTGAACTACTTTTGGGGGGACATTTCTCTGGTCAGGGGTTTTTTTTGGCCTTTCTGGCCCATTTACCATTGTTCCCTATGATGATTTGGGTAAATTGACCCATTTAACATTGTTTCCTATGGGAAATCGGGGTCATCGCGGGTAAATTGAGGCATTTAACATTGTTCCCTATGGGGAAATCGCGGCCATCGCGGGTGCACCATTTAAGCATTTTTAGGCGCACACGACGCGACCGCCCCAATTTTTCACTGTTTTCAATGCATTTCAATGGAAAAATCGGGGGCATCGCGTCGGTCGCGTCGCAGGCCACTAAAATTACCCCCGATGGCCAAGATTTGTGGCCGTGCTAGGAAACAAGTACCTACATATCTTCTCTTATCTCAAAATATCATCCAACAAGACCTCTACGCTCCTCCCAAGGTCTGCCTCTCCCATCCAAACTCATTACTCCCTCCCATTCCCGACTGCAGGACTTTCTTCGGGCTGCACCCACTCTGTGGAATGCCCTCCCAAGCACAATAAGACTCTCCTCCAGTCTCCAAACCTATAAGCGTTCCCTAAAAACTCATCTCTTCAGGCAAGCTTATCAAATTCCAGAAGCAGCTACTTAACCTTCATAGTCATAAAAAATGCCAAATAATCACTATTGGCATCAGTGGGAAGAGATTTGTTTGATTCAGAACCAGCCCTTCTATGTCTAAAATTTTGTAAATCACATTTAAAAAGGTCTCCCTCCTCTCACCCAACAGTGGCGGTTATTCTAGTTCACTCGGAAAGGCACAATCACTCTCTTATGGACAAAACTATGTGCACTGCAGGTGGGGCTGATGTAACATGTGCAGAGAGAGTTACATTTGTTTTATTGTTTCTGTGCAGGGAAAATACTGGCGACTTTATTTTTACACTGCAATATAGATATCAGTTTGAAGTACAAACTCCACCCAAATCTAACTGTCTTCTGCACATGTTACATCAGCCCCACCTGCAGTGCATATGGTTTTGTCCATAAGAGAGTGATTGTACCTTTGCGAGTGAACTAGAATAAACCCCTGTGTTCATTAAGTTTTCAGTATCAGTGCTCACAGTGTTTATTATATGTACAGTATCAGGGCACCTTACCATGTTTATTATATGTACAGACATTGGCTTCCGTTCATCCCAGTTTCCTGGAGGCAAGATAGATATTGGTGCCCCTTCCCCATATAAATATATGAAAGAACAATTCAGAAAATATTTCTATAAATCCTGTTACATTTTTTAAACATTTTTTATATTATTATTATTTTAAACAAATACATTTCTTAGCAGTCACACCAAGGATTAGAAATTGTGACCTGTCTCACAGGAGGCAGACACCTTACTTATAGAGCTTTTTGCTCCTGCACTATAAGCATGCAGATTCTGACTGTATACAGTAACTTTAGTTCAAAACCATTACTATTACGCAGAGCTACAGTATGTAGTGTAATAACAACACATAGCTAGAATTCCTATGCTTCCTATGCAGAATCATATAGCTCTTTTAGTGGAACAGAACATGGGTTCTAATACAGGGTGTGACAATAGCTAAAATTATGTTTAGAATAAAGAAAGTGTGACGTGTATTGTTCTGCTTGGAGGGGGAGTCAGCCACAGATTCCATATAGATGGCTTTCAATTAACTGATTCAACAGCTTTCAATTAACTGATTCAAACATGCAGTTGAGTAGAGGTGCCCCCTTGGGAGCAGGAGCCTGGTGGCAGATGACTCCATTGCCTTCCAGCGTTATGAATCTGTGTACAGTATCAGTGCTCCTTACAGTGTTTATTACATGTACAGTAGCAGTGCTCCTCACAGTGTTTATTACGGATACAGTAGCAGTGCTCCTTACATGTTCGGTGGCAGTGCTGATCACAGTGTTTATTATGTGTTCAGTAGCAGTGCTCCTTATAGTGTTTATTAGGTGTACAATAGCAGTGCTCCTCACAGTGTTTATTACATGTACAGTAGCAGTGCGTCTCACAGTGTTTATTAGGTGTACAGCATCAGTGCTTCTTACAGTGTTCATTACCTGTACAGTAGCAGTGCTCCTCACAGTGTTGACTACATGTACAGTATCATTACTCCTCACAGTGTTTCTGTGTATGAATTTACCGGAAGTGGCAATTAATAATTTTTTATTTTCTTGGATTTACAGATTTTCTTGTAGATCAGTCCATTACATGTACTGTACATTTCTTTATTCCTGCCAGCGTTTCTTGGGGAATGACACATACTGGGCCTTATTCTAGTTCACTCTTTCTGACAAAATCCTTCTTAGATGGACAAAACCATGTGCACTGCAGGGGGGCAGATGTTACTTGTGCAGAGAGAATTAGATTTGGGTGGGGTTTTACTTCAAAGTGAGATCTATACTGCAGTGTAAAGATAAAGCAGTCAGTATTTACCCTGCACAGAAACAAAATAACTCACCCAAATCTAATTCTCTCTGCACAAGTAACATCTGCCCCCCTGCAGTGCACATGGTTTTGTCCATCTAAGAAGGATTTTGTCAGAAAGAGTGAACTAGAATAAGGCCCACTGTATGTTAGGAATTATTAGTATGTATTTTTTTTATGTATTTTATGTAAATTGGGTAAATTTAAAGGAAACTTGGGCCACACAAAGAATGTTGTTACACATCTGGATACATTCAAATGTGTTATACAGTATATTAATGAGGGGCATTCCCGCAGGCACTTACAGATTGCTACTTCTGCAGCAACACTTGCCAATATAACCCTGTGATATAACTTAATGTGCTGTTTGGGAATACAGGAAGAATTGTGGGCTAAGATGAGAGCATCTGCAGATATACTATGTTTGCATCCGCTGGTGGCGAGAGTTTAAAGGCTTATGGTGCACTGGAAGATGCAGGCCAGGTACACAAGTGTTACATTGCAGAAAGGATGAATTGGGATTTTTATGACACAGGATTATTCAAGATTCAATGGGGCAGATGTATTAAGTCTGGCGAAGAGATAAACTGGAGAAAAAGTAGAAGGAGATAATGCACCAGCCAATCAACTCCCAACAATCATATTTCAAACACAGCTGATTGGCTGGAGCGTTATCTCCTTCCACTTTATCTCTTCGCCATGCTTAATACATCTGCCTCAATGTTAGCAGCTATCGGAGGTCATTTACATTGGTCTTCCCAAATTTAAGTACGTCCTTTATTTTAGTAGAAAAAGCGGTGCTCTCTATGTAGGATGGGCATAAAGATAAATTACCCTTTCTGCATGATCATTTCCAGCTGTGCCCACAATCCAGCAAGAGGGTGATTCCCAATTTAAGAATATGGGTAAGTCATGTGGAACCATATCCTGGCATCTACAGACAATGGAGGCAGCCAATATCCGTTCTATCCACTCACTAGGAACTAGTAACCCCACTGAGGCATGCAGGCATAGATTGCATGCTCACAGGTATTGGTTCATCCCACACAATGACGGCCTCTGCTGTGTGCAAGTAAAAAGTTAACTGTATCACTTGGGACCGTTTTAACATTGTATAGTGTATAGTGATCACCTGTACATACAATATGGTAAGATCTGTAGAGTCTCTATTCCCCCACTTGGTTTCTTAGAATGGGTAGGGTTCATACTGTAGGGTTAAAAGGCCTAAGGTTTACAGGGCTGGAAGGCCTGTGTGTTTGTAGTTATCTTCCAAGAACTTTTACTGGCTCCCTTGTAGCTGATAATGAGCGAGTGGATCGGCCTATTTACTGATTAGCTGGATTACTTCCCATTTAGTCACATGATTGTAATGGCGAAGTGGTTGAGTAGCAAAACTGACCATACTTTATCAATATTACCCTCAATCAAGATTGACAGGCATTAAACATTTAGTGAAATTTCCACCCATTAGCCAATAGGAGAATTGCATCCTACACTTACTATAAGTGCCAGTTAATGATCTCTGAGGAGTTTGTGGACTTTTTCTAACTTTCCCGGAACACTCTTCCTCTACTACTTTTATCCATGGAGATATTATGAGATATTACTATCCATCAGTAATTCTTTACAAAATACAATGGCTGACATAAGATAATATTATATTTATGCAATATAATTTAACTCTAAGAGGGAATTCAATTAAGGGTGAATCTATTCAACCGGCCAAATCTGTGCAGCAGCTGCCATGCTTAATGGCAGCAGAATCTCACTCAAAAGGGTTCACTGCCACATAGTTTAATGAGCAATTTTGTGCCAATTGGATATTAGGTCCTACGGCAAAGGATGAAACATAGGCAGCTGCTACCAGTATTTAAACAACATGGCAATTTGAACACTTTGCGAACGTTGCAATTAAATCCCCCCCAACCAAATAAACATAACTGTGAGACATTGGGGTCTATTCAATGCCGTGGGTGAGCGGTGACAGCGAGCAGGGCTTCCTGCTCGCTGTCACCACTCACCCTGTCAGTATTCAACTCACAACCCTCATACGCCAATTCCCCCTCGCTCCGTTTTTTGAGCGAGGGGGAATGGGCGTATGCGGCTGCAGAAGCAGCGAGACTCGCGGCTAAATACAGCGGGTTCGCTGCATTAGGCGCGGGTTTCGCTGTTTGGGGGAATCCTCGCCGTCCTATGATGGCGAGGATTCCCACGGAACGTTGAATAGGTCGAGCGGCCGGCAAGGGGGTTAAACAGCGAGGATCGCTGGTTTTCTGCGATCCTCGCTGTTTATCCCCCTCGCCGTCCCGCTTGCCGCAGCATTGAATGCTACCCTGACTATTTTGTAACTTCTAATGTGTTTTTTGTGTGTTTTGCTTTTTATAATTTGAACAGCTCTGCAATTATTGTCATATGTAGTCTTCTCTCTCCTTTTCATTACTGCATTCAATTTGCGATACAAAGCTATACAATAACCCGCTCAATATGGTCTAATATACAGTACATGTAACCAGTAACTTCCATAAAACATTTGTACACACAGTAAGATTTGGTAAGTTATATTGTGGGTGCAGCGGTCTGTGATAATTTATACAGTATACACAAAAGGAGCACCGAGCCTGTAGGTCTAACGCACCACCTTTCTTTTCTAAAAATATTTTTTTTTTAAAACATAGAAAAATCTCTAAACTCTGATGACAACACCACCAAAGGCAATATAGTACCAATCTTCCACCCAAAATATATATCCTACGGTACTTGACTCTTAGAAATTCAGAATTCAGCACAGTCGCCAATATCTCAATGCAAAGTGAGTAGAGTTAAGAAACCACTTTAAGCAATTTAGCTAAAGGAGGGTATACGTAAGTTAAATTGCTTTTTTTTCCCTTCTAATTCCCCCTCCCCATCTACCCGCTAAACAGAAAATCCTTGGAAACTTAAAACTCTTTTAATCAGCTCGAAACCATTCGTGAAGCTTTTCAGCTATAAGGCAACATGCATTGCCTCTGATAAATGTCTATCACTCATTTGCATATGCTAACAGCTGCACTTTAATCAGTGTTCTAATCCCTAACGATATTAATGAATTTTTTTTTTTTTTTTTTTTTTTACGGTGCTTTTCCCCCTCCTCTGTCTCTTTCTGTCTCTCCCTCTCTCTCTTTCTTGGTATCATGTTTGCTAATTCATAGCTGATCGGTAGAGAGTCTATACCGCTTTTTATGAAGGATATAATAGGCTAGTCCTGTTATCCTGCTTGAACAAATAATTAACACTACAAAGGGGACACGTTCTGCTGAAAAGAGAGAGTATGAAGGCTTGTACATGCCTCTCACTTCTTTACTGCTCTCTTTCTTGATTGTTCTTCTATCCTCCTTCGCTTTGTGCAAGTCCTTTGCTACTCACAAAGGGAAAGATTTTTGATGAAATGTAGCTACTATGCCGCAACCGAAGCTATTGCTAAATCCTGGCAGACGACAAACAGCAGAGTCTGCTTGAGATTTGTAAACGCACACACTTGCAAACACTTGCCCACACGCACACAAATACACACATATATGTGTGTATTTTTTATTTACCTATAGTCATGCTTGATGTCCTAACCATTGACAGTAGAACTAGAGCAGACTCGCTGACTACTTTTGCGAGCATCCTCCGCTCTCTTGGCCACCGTGGTCTGTGTGCACAGCCCAGAACTGGCCAGTTGTCCTTTTTTAGATGCTGTAGCTCCCTCTAGCCAGAAAAAGAGGCTGTGGGATTTTGTGTGCCTTTATCATATGAATGAATATGTTACTAATATACAGGATGTATAAAGAGACAGCCCGAGAGACAGACAGGCAAACACCAGATTGGCTGCTGTGTGTTAAAGCTTGGTGCACACTATACAATATTGGTGGTGCCGCCGAAGGAACCATCTATTGGTGTGTACCATACTTGCCTACTTTTCAAAAGCAAAATGAGGGAGATTTTAGATGCTAGCAAAATGCACCAAGTGCAGCGTCGCGCACCATTGAAGGGGTGTGTCATCAACCAAAAGGCGTGTCTAGTGACTTGAACTAAGGAGATGCAAATATCAAATTTACTTTTTAAATGCATGAACAAACTACATTTTCTTGATGTATCAATCACTAAACAGGCTAACACTTTGCAGACATCCGTGTATACAAAACCGACAGATTGCAATACATTATTGTCGGCATCTAGCTTCCTTCCCACACCCCTCAAAAATGGTCTCCCCCCCAAAAAAAAAACAACAGGGAGGACCATGCACATATACCCCCCATACCCACAGTCACCGCCCAGCATTACACCACATACATACACACCTGGGCACACCTTATACAGCCTCATGTCCGGCACATATACCCCCATACTCACAGTCACCGCCCAGCATTACACCTCATACATACACACCTGGGCACACCTTACACATCCTCATACCTGCTACATATACCCTCCATACCCACAGTCACCTCCCAGCATTACACCTCATACATACACACCTGGGCACACCTTATACATCCTCATATCTGGCACATATACCCCCCATACCCACAGTCATCACCCAGCATTACACCTTATACATCCTCATACCTGGCACATATACCCCCATACCCACGGTCACCACCCAGCATTACACCTCATACATACACACCTGGGCACACCTTATACATCCTCATACCTGGCACATATACCCTCCATACCCACAGTCACCGCCCAGCATTACACCACATACATACACACCTGGGCACACCTTATACAGCCTCATGTCCGGCACATATACCCCCATACTCACAGTCACCGCCCAGCATTACACCTCATACATACACACCTGAGCACACCTTACACATCCTCATACCTGCTACATATACCCTCCATACCCACAGTCACCTCCCAGCATTACACCTCATACATACACACCTGGGCACACCTTATACATCCTCATATCTGGCACATATACCCCCCATACCCACAGTCATCACCCAGCATTACACCTTATACATCCTCATACCTGGCACATATACCCCCATACCCACGGTCACCACCCAGCATTACACCTCATACATACACACCTGGGCACACCTTATACATCCTCATACCTGGCACATATACCCTCCATACCCACAGTCACCTCCCAGCATTACACCTCATACATACA
The DNA here is from genome assembly GCF_055691185.1 of Crinia signifera. NCBI lineage: Eukaryota > Metazoa > Chordata > Amphibia > Anura > Myobatrachidae > Crinia > Crinia signifera. The sequence continues at coordinate 292,592,486 of NC_139219.1, read as the reverse complement.
CACCTGGGCACACCTTATACATCCTCATACCTGGCACATATACCCCCCATACTCACAGTCACCTCCCACCCAAAAAAAAAAAGCAGGCTTAGTGGGTGGGGGGAGAGAGGTTGCAGACTGATATACTTACCGCTGGTCGCTGCTCCCGGCTCCCGCTGTCACTCACAGTCCCGCTGCCACGCACAGTTGCTGCTCCTCTCTGTCCACGCTGCCCTCCTACTCCGTGCGCTTCCCGGCTTCCGCTCACTCTGCTGCTGCTGCCGGATACCCACACAGCCCCGCGCGGTACCCGGCATGCTCAATGACACTAGGGCCCCGCCCCCGAGACATGACGATCGCGCATGCGCAATGCATTTCGGGGGGGGGGGGGGGGGAATGGAACAAAAACCGGGAGGGTAGGCAAGTATGCATAATATATCACATGCAGCTTCAACCCATATTACGCCCATTACATATACACAGCACCCCCTCCCCCATATTACACCCTGTACAGTACACACAGCACATTGCACAAAACACTATAGCATATTACATGCAGATTCCCCCCCATATTACACATATTTACATATACACAGCACCCCCTCCCCCATATTACACCCTGCACAGTACACACAGCACATTGTACAAAACACCATAGTATATCACATGCAGCTTCCCCCCATATTACACCCATTTAAATATACACAGCAGCACCCCCCCCCATATTACACCCTGTGCACAAAGCATAATGTACACAACACCATAATACATTACACACAGCTAATACATGCAGCACATTGCACACAACATATTAAATTATACATAGCAGCAGCCCCATATTACACCCAGTACACACACATGATACACCAGCCCCCATTTCCTCAGTGCACACAGCACTCACCTGGCTGTGTTGTTGCTCATGTCAGGGACTTGCAGGGAACCAGCCATGTCTGTGCTGTGGTGAGGGAGGGCCTCGGAGAGGCAGGAAGAGCTGGTCTGTGTAACACGGAGCTGAGTGTGGGGGCGGGCCCAGCCTCAGGGAAGCCCCGACTGCAGTGCCAATGATAGCTATGATCCTGATGCACAGACTTCCGGTCTGTACGCACA